>NW_026745248.1:0-2662 GCF_022355385.1 Mustela nigripes
GACTGGGAAAATTTAACTATGAATGAAGAGATGAAACTTCTGAGGAAAAATAATCAAATGGATGAACCTCATCTGTTTCAAGCTGAGAAAGATTTATTTCCTGAAGGCAGTGAAAATACAGGCCTTGGAAGCAGTAGTCGTAACTGCCAGGAGACAAAAGAATGAGTAGGGTCCAATACCAGTAAAATGAGACAGTCTCAGAATCATCTACAGAAAATAATGACGATGTTACAGAAGTTTTAGTTGGATTATTATGTACAGTTCTACTTTTACACTGTATGAAATTTTAATGAAACAAAGTGGACAAAATTAGCTCCATAAGATAAGCAGATTGTAAAATAAAGTACTTTATGGGATAAGTTCTGTTCATGGAGAACTGTAAATTATGAGCTGTTCTGGGTCTTGCTTAGTACTGATTTTTTGTTTTGGAGGGGGCAGGGGCCTCTGGTTAAATTTCGATTTGTATGTAGTTTTTTTTTTAAATTTAGAATTAAAGTTTTTATTTTATTTTTAGAAAAGATTTTATTTATTTGAGAGAGGGAGAGAGAGCAAGAGCGTGCACATGCATGAGTGGTGGAAGGGGCAGAGGGAGAAGGAAAGAACCCTCAAGCCAGCTCCTCCATGAGCCCAGAGTTTGACCCAGGGTTCAGTCCCAGGACCCTGAGAACATGACACTTAACCAACTGAGTCACCCAGATGCCCCTAGAATTCGAATTTTTAAATGGAAGTAGCAATTACAATCTTTAAACCTTTGGAGAGTGTCACCTTTAGTTTATAGATATACACGAAAGCTTTTTGTCTTGTCTTTTTCTGACAGGTTTAGCAGTTTTCATATTTTGGTCAATGTTTCAACATTTTACCATATGAATTATATGTCTTTGTGTTAGTTCCATACTACTTATAAATATATATTACCTATATTTATCTCTTATAGGAAAATATAAAATTTATCCACTTAGAATAATATGTGTTTATATGTAATATAGTATATCCCCTACAATATATAATATACATAATATAGCATGAAATATAATGTTTTATGTAAAATATATAACATTTTATATGATTATATAAAAACTATTATATATAATATACAACTCAATGATATATATAAATTATCTAGTTTATAGTTTATAAATTTATAGAATTTATAATATAATTACATAATGTATAAACTAAAAATATGTACTTATATAAACTATATACTGTGTATATTTAATTTGATTATAGGTACGTGTTAATATATACATGTTATATTTTTATATATATAACTATTTCTAAATATACATCTATTTTTCTAGGTTTTGTTTTTCTGTTTCTATAGAAGATGAATTTCTATTATGTATGTCCATAAACGAAATGTATATTTACATATTATAACATATACTAAATGTATTGTATATAACTCCATATTTTATATACATAATTATATATCCTATATTGTGTAGTTTAACATATATTACATATAAATGCACATATATTATCCTAAGGGGAAAATGTTATTTTTGTGTTTCTAAGAGATGAGTATATACATAAATATATATGCAATATGTATTTATAAATAGAATAAAATATACTGCATATAATTTAATGTAATTGTAAATATGATGTAATTGTAAATATGATGTAATTGTAAATTACATTAAATTACATACTACATAATATATGATCTATATTTAAACATGTATTATTCTAAGAGGGAAATATATTAGCCTAATATAGTAATATCAATTTATTTTATAATATTTATAACTATTATTTAATATATAATATAAATTATTGTACACTGCATATAATATATATATTTATATAATTGTATACATATTATTTCAAGGGGAAAAATGTTTTATTTTTCTGTTTGTCTAAGAGATGAATAAAATGGATACTTTTTTCAATTGATAATCATTGAGTTCATCTCTCTCAAGGCAGTTTCTTTCTGACTACATATATTCCGTGACTTGGGATGGGGTTAGTTCCCAACCAACCCATTTTTGATTGAAGATATTAAAAGTAAAAAATACATTTAATACATGAAACCTACCCAATATCATAACTTAGACTAGCCTACCTTTTCTTTTTTATGTTATGTTAGTCACCATATAGTACATCATTATTTTTTGATGTAGTGTTCTGCGATTCATTGTTTGTGTATAATGCAGTGCTCCGTGCAATACATTCCCTCCTTAATATCCATCACCAGGCTAAGCCATTCCCCCACCCGCCCTCCCCTCTGAAACCCTCAGTTTGTTTCCTGGAGTCTATAGACTCTCATGGTTCATCTCCCCCTCTGATTTCCCCCACTTCTTTTTCCCCTTTCTTCTCCTAATGTCCTCCACACTATTCCTTATGTTCCATATATAAGTAAAACCATATGATAATTGTCTTTCTCTGCTTGACTTATTTCACTTAGCGTAATCCCCTCCAGTTCCAACCATGTTGATGCAAATGATGGGTATTCACCCTTTCTGATGGCTGAGTAATTTTACATTGTATATATGAGCCACATCTTCTTTATCCATTCATCTGTTGAAGGGCATCTCAGCTCCTTATGGGTTGGCTATTGTGGACATTGCTGCTATGAACACTGGGGTGCATGTACCCATTCTCTTCACTATATCAGTATCTTTGGGGTAAATGCCCAGTAGTACAATTGCTGGGTCAT
>NW_026745249.1:0-2662 GCF_022355385.1 Mustela nigripes
TAGGGAAGCTCTATTTTTAATTTCTTGAGGAATCTCTACACTGTTCTCCAAAGAGGCTGCACCAACTTGCATTCCCACCAACAGTGTAAGAGGGTTCCCCTTTCTCCACATCCCCTCCAACACATGTTCTTTCCTGTATTGCTAATTTTGGCCATTCTAATTGGTATAAGGTGATATCTCAATGTGGCTTTAATTTGAATCTCCCTGAGGGCTAGTGATGATGAACATTTTTTCCTGTGTCTGATAGCCATTTGTATGTCTTCATTGGAGAAGTGTCTGTTCATACATACAAGAATATTTAGTACTGTTTCTAAGAGCAAAAAATTAAAACATTCTAAATTCCTATCAATTAAGGACTGATTCAATTACTATATATCCATAGATTGAAATATACTACATACCTGTAATAAACGAATATCTGGGGTGCCTGGGTGGCTCAGTGGGTTAAGCCTCTGGCTTCAGCTCAGGTCATGATCTTAGGGTCCTGGGATTGAGCCCTGCATAGGGCTCTCGGTTTAGCATGGAGCCAGCTTCCCCCTCTCTCTCTCTGCCTGCTTCTCTGCCTACTTGTGATCCCTCTCTTTGTCAAATAAATAAACAAAATATTTTTTCAAAAGTGAAAAAAAGAGAGAGTTATTAGGATCTAAATCTGTGTCCTCTGCTGAAGCCAGTTGCTCCATTTCAAAACACTTTCAAAAAGATTGCTCTTCCAAACCCACTGGTCAGACAGGAGTTGCAGCAGGTTTGCTGCATGTTAACAAACTCCCCTGTCCCAACCGTGGATAGTGGGAGAAGATGGAGTCTATGACAGGCTCTAATATGCTTTGGTGGATAAGAGCATATGCTCTGGATTCATGGAGCTTTAGCTGAAATCCTGTCTCTACCTCCCACTCATTGTAGAACTTGGGTGTATCACCTAGCCTCTTACAGTGTTCCTGGAAAACCAAAGATAAATTGTGGCAGTACTTAGTCTCAGACCTGGCACACAGAAGCTACCTTGGCTAGAAGCAGTAGTCTCTGGTGGAAGTGGCACACCAGTGACTACAAATCCCAAAAGTGAGAAAGACTGGTTGGTTGGAGCTCAGTGGTTCTCACCCAGAGACGATTTTGCTCTCTCCTCACCTCCAATGAGATCTGGCAATGTCTAGAGACATTCTTGCCTGGAGTGTTTCTACTGACATCTAGTTGGTAGAGGCCAAGGATGCCGCTAAATTTACTATGATGTACAGGATGGCAGGTGCCATGATCAACAAGGTCAACGTTGACAAACTCTGGTATAGTGGTACCCAAAGGTCAATCCTAAACTGAAGAAAAAGGAAAGCCAATATAAAAAGGAAAGCCAATATAGAAGTACCTCATTGACTGGAGCCAAAGGACAGTTCAGTTCATAAAGCAGTTCAGTTCATAAAGCAGCCTCCATAGTGGAGGATCTGGATATACCACAGGCTGTATCTTATCTCCGTCATCCAGACCTCTCATGATATGGCTGTTGGTGCTGCCGGACTAATCTGGTGGAACACTTACAGAAGTTTGGCTTGAGGGAGGCTAAAATGGTAAGTGCTTGTGGTTGGAGAAACATATGAAGAAAGGTGAGCCTCCCTTGACTGATAGACATTATCAAAGACAAAAAGCAGAGAAATGGGTAAATTGGAAGTTTCACAGTTTCCTTCTGTGGTTCGTCAAAGAACTGATAATGTGAAGTCATATCAATCAGTCACAGAAAATGCTGCCTGCCGGATGCCTGTGGAGTCATGAGTTTGTCTACATGAAATCACAAGGACTAATTTCAAGAGATAACATCTGAGAAGCAAGAGCTGCATCTCTGTCTCAGCTAAGAAAAGCAAATCTGTTCCTGTATAAAGGAGCCACCAAAACAAGGTGTCAGGTATCAAGTCTATTGAAGGAAAGGAAGGCATCTAGAGATGTTCTAAAGAAAGGAATGTTCTAGAGAAGAAAAACTCCAAGCCTGACAGTACTCTGGCAGGGAGAGGTGCTCTACCTGGACATAGAGGTCCCAGAGAGAAAAACCAGTTACTCACATAGACCTCAGAAGGACAAAACCTGACACAGGGCTCCACTGAACAGGGAAGAAAAGTAATCTGAAAACTAAAATGGACTGTTTGCATTTGAAAATTTGTGGGAAAATTTTGAAGCCTGAAATATGAAAGGCTTTAGGAAACTAGGAGAGAATCCACTAAGGAAATATGGATACTCTATCAGGAACTCCATTTGCCCTTTCCTGAGCAGAGCTGGTCTCACTCATGATCTTGAGACTCGCTGAGATAAACAGGATCCACTCTATATCAAAAACCACCAGAATGGTTTTCATTTACCCATCTCAATGCTGCTTCTCACTATGTCATTCTTAGATAGCTGAATCCACTACCATGCCTGCTGTCTCTTCCTATGTTGTTGGATCATCTTAAGCCCCGCCTACCCTTTCCAGCTAGTCACCACAAACATCACCCTGAGGCAGTCAGGGGTGAGGGGCTGTGATATCCAGACTATTGGGCTGCTCCTGTCCTCAGCAATCACCCATCACAACAATATCATACTCTTAGACAGCACTCGATAGCATTGTCTTCAGTTCTCTTGTTCAGTCTTGACAGCACCTCTGGGCTGTTTATTTTCCTCATTACACTTAGAAGGAAACTACAGCTGA
>NW_026745250.1:0-2662 GCF_022355385.1 Mustela nigripes
TGTGGTCCTTTGCACTATTCCTTATGTTCCACATATGAATGAAACCAAATGATAAATGTCTACCTCTGCTTGACTTATTTCACATAGCACAGTTCCCTCCAGTTCTATTTATTTCCTTAGCATTTTAACCAAGCCACTCCACTAGAAACTGATTTTTAAATGTGGTTTCTCTATTTCATATGCATATTTTATTATAAAATTTGTTTAATTTTTGCAGGTAGGTCCCACATTTTCTTATATTTGCCAAAACTTTATCTTGGAGTTATAAGTTTAATTCTAGGTAGATACAACAAAACATGAAAAGGATGATAGGTAGCTAGTGTGAGGATTAGTTAAGCAAAGAAAACAAAAATAGTTTCTATTTCAGAAAGACTGGGCAATGTTTCCTGATTGAATCAAAATCAGAAATAAAGGTTCATTATAGCTCCTCTTAAAAGAATGTGTTTTTAGTGAGATTCAGTAAAAACAAACAGAAGCTATAGGCAAAGTCTGTGCCTAGGATTTGTTTTTGTTTTTGTTTTTTGTTTTTTGTTTTTGTTTTTGTTTTGTTTTGTTTTGCTTTGCTTTCCCTCTTCCCAGTGCTTGATCCAAAAGAAGAGAGTAGCATAAAGAGAATGAAGGAGAGACCTAGAAGCTCTGCCACTTGATGCCTATGGAGGGGAGTCTCCTTCCACAAGAAGAATTCCTAGTCCCTTTGGAAGAGTGGCAGCAGGATTGTTTTCTCATTTAATGTGGATTTAACCATGCTTCCCACTTGATAACATCTTGCTGGGTGTGTTTATCAACTACATCAAGTGCCCCCTTAGAAATGGGACAATGATAGCCAGAACCTTGTAATGGCAGTCTCTCTGTAGTTGTCTTCCCCCATCTAGCTACTTTTCTCCAGCCTCTAGGCCTCCTGATTTACAATTTTTATGATTAATGTTCCTTTCCATGCACACCCAGCCTCAGCTCCTGCTTCAGTTTCAGAACATTTTTGACTGAAGTCCTCTCTGATACCAAGCCAGGTAGTTTCAAGATAATTATATATTCTTTTATACCAATACCAACACAAATAGTTTTTCTGTCTTACATATTCACCAAAAAAAAAACTGTGTTCATAAACTATGTCACAGCATGGATTCACCAGGCTCAAGGGAATCGTGAAGCTCCCGTGGAAACCAGTACAAGTTTTCTTGCAACTGAGGCTGTATTCAATATGTTTCTCTACTATGAATTCCATGAGTTGTTTTTATCTTCAGCTGCAAAACCCCTTCATAAATTATTTCTTGTGTATAGGTTCATGAAGGTAAAGCTTAAGGTTCCTTAACACAATGTTAAATCATTCGGTACTCATTTTTCAATGTAATATTCATAGTACTGAAATATGGATTCTGTTTCTCTTACTCCTAATTTTTTTTCATTTTTACAGTAAAGGGTTTTTAAGACAATAGTAACAGAGCACTGATATATTTCTAGTATTTTTCCTTATTTTTCTTTATTTTTAGAGTGAGAGAGCACAAGGGAGAGTAGGGCAGAGGGAGAATGAGAGTGAGAGAGACTCTTAAGCAGGCTCAAAGCCCAGCACAAAGCCTGACATGGGGCTTGATCTCATGACTCTGAGACCATGACCTAAGCCAAAGTCAGATGCTTAACCTACTGAGCTGCCCAGGTGCCCCAGGAATATTCCTTTTATGACATTAAGGACATGTGGTCTGTTTGTGTTTCCCTGTAATTCTGTGTAGTTGTATGTGTCTCATTTTACCCATTTTCACTACTTCCAAGTTGAAGTTGATCATTTTGTCATTATTTGGAATCATCAGGTTCATAATTGTCAAGCACTGATGTTCTTGTCTTTTGAAAGGAAAACAGATTGATGCCAATGATCTGCTAGAAGTTCTTGAAAACATGGGGATCGAGCTCACTGAGGAGGAATTTGTGAAACTGAAACAAACTGTGCCAATTGATGGTGAGCCATATGGGTGCCAGAGTAGCCTTTCTGGGGAGCTGGGTTCTGGGGGTCCTTGTAGACAGTTCTACAACGTTGTCTCTTGAAGTGAATTTTAAAAATGTAAGTTCACTGACAGACAGATTTAATCTAGGAGTCATCAAGCTCTTCCACTGAGAATTTTGCCATCATAACTGAAAAAGATTGTAATAACGCCATCATTTCCCACTTCTGAGAGGCCCAAGGGAATGTTAGGAAAGTGAGAGAAGTGAGAGACTAAGAAAAAGAAAATTAGGGAAAGGAGACAGAGAACTAGGGATATTTTTGGTTTTTTCCTGCAGAGTAGTCTTTCCATCAGTCTTCTTGTTCGCTCAGCTGTATACATTTTTGTCACCAAGACCATGTTCTCTTTCCCAAAATAATTTTTATTTGATGCAAAGATGGAACAGATTTCCCAGGCAAAGAGTAAAAAGCTTTCCGACTAGAATTGCCCAACTGCCCAATAACCCTGTGACTGTCCATGTTCTTTTGCATCAGATATAAACCGTGCTTTCTCTGTTTTCTTATAGCTGCTGGAAAGGTGTATCAGAAAAGATTGTTGGATGGGGTAAAGTCATTAAAAGGTACTTAAGAACCGTAGTTATCAGGAGAGTCTGCTACCTGTCAACACAAATACCAACATAGATGTTTTTTACCAGCAGGTTCTGAATCCTGTCTACATTCCTACGTTTAGAT
>NW_026745251.1:0-2661 GCF_022355385.1 Mustela nigripes
ATAGCTACTAATTGTTGCATGTTTATCTTTTAAAAAGGAATCAAATCTTCCTGTTAATAATACCATAAATCATTTAGCAAAAAGATAATCTCTTCTTTCAATATTTACCAATACAGACTTTACCATATTTAAGCCATTTATTTCAATGCTTTCTTAGAGTTTTTATTACAATTTTGGCTGCCTTTTATCAAGTGCTATTTCAGAATGTATTGAAATGATGAAAACAGTTTCTTCTTTAATGTGTTAATTAGGGAATTATGTTAATTGGGATATTCTGATGTTGAATTCCCTTCCATTCCTAAAATAAATCCTACTTGATAATTTTGATACAGTTATTATTATTAAAATTCTAAATATTATTAAATTCTATTATTAAATAGAATTCTATTATTAAAAGTCAGACACTATTAGATTGGATTGAAGAAAAGCCTAGAAATAGGTTGATTTCAAGAATTATTCTTAAAGCCAATAATAAAAAAATACTGCATAGTGCAAAAGGGTGCAAGAACATAAAAATATAATTAATTATAGTGGGAATTTTGATATAGCTCTTTCAGAATCTGATAAAATGAGAAAACAAAAATTAATTAAAGATATCATGCAATTAAATAATCCATAAAATCTTAATTTTATATATATATAATATAACACTCTATATTGAGAATAAGCTTTTTTTCCCACATGATCAGTGCACGACTTTTATAAAAAGTTTTATCATAAATAAGTTTGCCACAAATAAATACTGAGTGTAGGGACACCTTGGTGGCTCAGTTGGTTAAGCTGCTGCCTTTGGCTCAGGTCATGATCCCAGGGTCCTGGGATCAAGTATCCCATTGGGCTCCTTGCTCTGCAGGGAGCCTGCTTCTCTCCCTACCTCTGCCTGCTGTGTGTACTATTTCTCTCTCTGGCAAATAAATAAAATCAAGAAAAAAAATACTGAAGGTATTTTTTAAAGATTTATTTTTATTTATTTATTTTTTATCTGACAGAGATCACAAGTCGGCAGAGAGGCAGGCAGAAAGAGAGAGGAGGAAACAGGCTCCCTGCTGAGCAGAGAACCCCAATGTAGGGCATGATCCCAGGACCCTGGGATCTGAGCCTAAGGCAGAGGCTTTAACCCACTGAGCCACCCAGTCACCCTGAATGTATTTTTCAAAAACAGAGATCACTAATTATCATTTTTTAAGAGTTAAAAATAAAGGGGCACCTGGGTGGCTCAGTGGGTTAAAGCCTTTGCCTTAGACTCAGGTCATGATCCCAGGGTCCTGGGATGGAGCCCCACATCTGACTCTCTGCTCAGCAGGGAGTCTGCTTCCTCCTCTCTCTCTGCCTGCCTCTCTGCCTACTTGTGATCTCTGTCTGTCAAATAAATAAATAAAATCTTAAAAAGAATATGAAATATATGACCCAAACTAGTGACTTGAAAATTAAAAAACACACTCCTAAATCACTTGGATCAAAGAAGAACTCAAAATAGAAATTACAAACTGCTAAGGAAGCAAGGTAAAGAAAAGAGTTAAAATTACTGAGATGTAAAAATCAAAACAAAACAAAACAAACAAACAAAAAAAACTGTGCATAGGAAGATGTATAGCCTTAAATAGCTTCACCATTAAAGAAAAATTATCGATTGTATAGGATCTTAGTAATTATCTTAGGAAATGAGAAAAAACAGCAGCAAGAGAAATGTGATGAAAATAAGAAAATAAAATTAATAAAGAGGTAAAAATAATTAAAGAGGAAAAAAAATGTATAAAGAGTAGAAATTCCAAAAGCTAGATCAATTTACAGACCAGTAAAACAGAAAACCTCCTCACAAACCTGGTTAAGAAGAAAAGGACACAAAACAAATATATAAACTATTAGAAATAGGGGCACCTGGGTGGCTCAGTGGGTTAAAGCCTCTGCCTTAGGCTCAGGTCATGATCTCAAGGGTCCTGGGATGGAGCCCCACATGGGGCTCTCTGCTTAGTGGGGAGCCTGCTCCCCACCCCCTCTCTCTCTGCCTGCCTCTCTGCCTACTTGTGACCTCTGTCTGTCAAATAAATAAAATCTTTTAAAAATAAATAAATAAAATAAAATATAAGGAATAAAAAAGACACAACATTGATATAGAAGAGATTAATTTTGTATTTTTTATAAACATATATTTTTATCCCCAGGGGTACAGGAAGAGATTAAAATATGGCATTTTTGTATTCAATTATATGGCAATGAAATGAAAAGCTGGGGAGTAATAAAGATTATTGTGCAATGGGGCACCTGGGTGGCTCAGTGGGTTAAAGCCTCTGCCTTCAACTCAGGTCATGGTCCTGGGGTCTTGGGATAGAGCCCCGCATCGGGCTTTCTGCTCAGCAGGGAACCTGTTTCCTCCTTTCTCTCTGCCTGCCTCTTGCCTATTTGTGATCTCTGTCTGTCAAATAAATAAATAAAATCTTAAAAAAAAAAAGATTATTGTGCAAAATGTAAACTACCAAATTTTTTCACAAGAGACTATAAATAAATGTTGCAAGTTAGGTTAATCACTACTATTTAAATAGGGACTATAATTAGATGGGTTGACTTCCAGGCTCACATGTTTAATCCAGATAATTTCGATGTTATTTAAACTATTCCAGACCACAGATTTTTCTAGATGATTTCTCATTTATGGTAAGAATT
>NW_026745252.1:0-2661 GCF_022355385.1 Mustela nigripes
TCAGCTTGGCGTGAACCGCACTTCGCTGCCGCTTCCTCAACAAGGCTTTGGGCGTTCGCTAGGTCCCGTCAGGGAAGAAGAGCTGTGGGAGAGCTGGTGCCTCTTGGGCTTTGTTTTCCCGGGCTCCATGTTAGCACCTCGGTTCACACTGCCTAGCTGAACTAAGACACAGTCACAACCCTGCAGAATCGTGCGTGCCCTAGGATGGCACTCTATGCACACTACCATCTCCCGGTGTAGGCAACCCTTGGCCTTTGGCACTGGACCTCAGGTGGACTCGCGGACTAGGTCAGTGCCTTCCTCACAGGAGAGGAGAGGCGACAGGATCCCTGAACACCGCCCGTTACTGGAATGGGGAGTTTTCAGGTTTTGTTGCCACTCCTTTCTGGCACACCCCCTGCCAACGACAACGCTGTCACATCCTGGAGGAAGATGGCATCTGACTGCCCGTTTCTCGAGGGAGCTGTTTCTGCGAGTTCAGGGTATGGTGCCTGGTAGCAAGCCTATGTCTGCCCTACGGACAGTTGTCCAAGGAGATGCTGTGCACTTGGGACCAGACGCACAGGACAGGCCTGCCTTCTTCCCAGACTCCTTCCTCAGAGTGGAGCACGCGTCCCTTCTCTAGTCGTCCCTTCATGTCTCCTTAGCAGCCAGGCTTCGTCTCTCCGCACAGGGAGCGGGTGACATTTGTCTTGCGACCGGCCTGCTGTTCCCGCAAGGGCAGGCTCTCCTGCTTCCCGACCGTTTCCTGACCACAAGGCCAATGGCTCCTTCTCTTCTCTGGGGGTGGCGTGCTGCGCGTTCCCCAGACTTGCTCCTGTGGAGCACGGTGACAGACGTGTCCCTTTCCTTAAGCCCTTTCAGATGTGCAACCATATTTCTTTATTAGGCAAAGGGGTGCTAGGGCAAAGAGGATTTCGCTCCATGCGGGTATCTTCCACCATGCTGCGGAGACTAGCTCAGGCATTCAGCTGCAGCATCACACACATCCGATTCTGATTTCCCAACGAATGCTGTGCTTTCCCAGAGGAGATGCCCGGGCAAAGAGGCTTTCGCTGTATGCGGGTTTCTCCCACCGCGAGACTGGGCACAGAAAAGCAGCAGAAGAGCCCGCAAAACCACTCTGATTTCTCAGCAAATGCTGTGCTTTTGCAGAGGCTTTGGCTTGAAGCAAACAGCACTTCGCCGCTGCTTCCTCAGCAAGGCTTCAGTCGCGTCAGGGAAGAAGTGCTGCCGGAGAGCTGGTGCCTCTTGGGGCCTTGTTATCCCGGCCTCCAAGTTCACATCCTGGGTTCATCCTGCCAAGCTGAAATAAGCAGACACAGCCTCGACCCTGCAGCAGCGTGTGTGGCCTAGGATGGCACTCTGCTCACAATGCCATTTCTCAGCATAGGCATGGCCGGCCCCTTTGCTCTGGCATTCAGGTGGACAGGGGACTAGGCCAGTGCCTTACCCATACTTGAGGAGACGCGAGAGGATCACTGCACACTGCCCGTGCCCTGGGATGGGGAGTAATGGGTAACTGTCCCTGTTTCACCGGGACACTCCCTGCCTCCGCCAATGCTGCCACATCCTGGAGGAAGACGGCATCTGATTGCCCGTTCCTCCAGGAGGTGTTTCTGCGGGTTCAGGGCCGGGAGCTTGGTGGCAAGCCCACATCTGCCCTCTGGACAGGTGGCCAAGGAGATGCTTTCCACTTGGGACCAGAGGCACAGGAAAGGCCTTCCTTCTGCCCAGACTCCTTCCTCAGATTGGAGCACGTTCCTGGCCCAATCGTCCCCTCATGTCTCCTTAGCAGCCAGGCTTCGTCTCTCTGCACAGGGAGTGGGTGACACTTGTCTTGCCACTGGCCCGCTGTTCCTGCCAGGGCCGGCTCTCCAGCTTTGCGACAGTTTCCCGACCACAAGGCCAATTGCTCCTTCTCTTCTCCTGGGGCAGCTTGCTGCACTTTCCCCAGACAAGCTCCTGAGGAGCCCAGTGACAGACATGTCCCTTTCCTTAAGGCTCTTTCCACAGGCGCAATCACGGTTCTCTCTCAGGCAGTGGGGATGCCCAGGCAAAGAGGATTTCGCTCCATGCAGGTTTATTACACCGTGCTGTGGAGTCTTGCTCAGGCAAGCAGCAGCAGCAGCCCACAGACCTGACTCTCATTTCCCAAAGAATGCTGTGCTTTCCCAGAGGAGATGCCCAGGCAAAGAGCCTTTCGCTGTATGAGGGTTTCTCCCGCCGTGCTGCAAATACTAGGCTAAGGCAAGCAGCATCAGCAGCCCACAGAACCGACTCTGATTTCCCAGCAACTGCTATGCTTTCGCAGAGGTTTTCAGCTTGGCACAAACGGCACTTCGCTGCTGCTTCCTCAGCAAGGCTTTGCGTGTTCGCTCTGTCGCATCAGGGAAGAAGAGCTGCAGGAGAGCTGGTCCCTCTTGGGCCTTGCTTTCCCGGGCTCCATGTTGGCGCTCTGGGTTCACCCTGCCAGGCCGAACTAAGCAGACACAGTCACAACCCTGCAGCAACGTGCGTGGCCTAGGATGGCACTCAATGCACACTACATTCTCCCGGTGTAGGCAACGCTTGGCCTTTTGCACTGGCCCTCAGGCGGACTCACGGACAAGGCCAGTGCCTTCCCCACAGGAGAGGAGAGGCGACAGGATCCCTGAACAC
>NW_026745253.1:0-2661 GCF_022355385.1 Mustela nigripes
CTACTGGGGACACAACATCCAGAGACAAAACCTTGAGTGACCACCTCTCACTCGCCATTCTTTCATAACCTGAGGAGCTCCCCTCATGCCTGCAGATCGGGCCTGTCATACCCTCAGTGCCACACCTAGCTGAGTTTGTGTTTTCAGACTTCTATGCCCACAGCCCGGACCCAAACACCCTCCAGAATGATAGTGCCTGTCCTCTCCAAGAAAACTGTCCCGAATCCATTGGCCACAACCCTACAGATTAGGACAAACTTCCAAGGCCCCCGAGGCCATGCCAACAGTGCAGGTCGCCCTGGACTAAGAGAGGCATTCTGACACCAGCTTAGCAACTATCTCCACTTAGATCCTCAATAGTGTCCCTAGAGACAGAAGATTGAAACGGACAGGCCCCTAGGCCTTAATCTAAATCCTAGCTTTGGTTTCCAGGTGTCTGTCCTCAGAGGACTGGTTTCGAGGACCAGCATCTGGGGCTTTTCTGATTCACTAAACAGAACCTCTCTCATCTCCACATGGGGAGCTTTCTTATTCGAGCTGTATCAAACCCTTTGGTAAGGCGAATACTGCAAGCCCCGTGAGCCACCAGCACATTCCATGGTCTCCATGTACACAAACCCACATTACAACCCATCCTCAGCAGAGTCCATTTCAACTCAGCCCCTTGGGTAGCCTACCCTAGAGTCAGGAGTTCAAACATGTTTTCTCGCTCAAAGCCAATTGGAATGCGAGGTATGGTGTACAGGCATCCATCCTTCAAACTCTGTCCTCCAGTCCTTCCATATGGGACATCCTGGAACCATCAAACAGGACTCGACTGTCTCACAGAAGGAAACCTTGTGGCTTGGGGCAATGCACAAACTCAGCGTATGTGCTGGTTTCTAAGGTGCTGTGCAGCATTCTCCATCCCTGAGGGTTTGCAACAGGTCGAAGGGCACAGTTTCCTTCTGGGAACAGGAGATGTTCTGTTGTGGGGCTCAGAGACCACATGTTGACTCCTAAGTTGGTATTCCAGAAAAGGACCCTGGGGACAGATGCCTGAAAACCTAATCTAGGGTTTCTTTTTTTTCTTTTTTTTTTTTTTAAAGATTTTATTTATTTACCAGAGAGAGAGGGAGAGAGTGAGCGAGCGAGCACAGGCAGACAGAATGGCAGACAGGGGCAGAGGGAGCAGGGAGCCCGATGTGGGACTCGATCCCAGGATGCTGGGATCATGACCTGAGCCGAAGGCAGCTGCTTAACCAACTGAGCCACCCAGGCGTCCCTAATCTAGGGTTTCAATGAGGTCCTAGGGGCATGTCAGGTTCAATCTTCTGACTCAGGGCCATTGACTTGGATATCTCCCTGGATGTAGGTGATAAGGGTCTTTCAGACTGTGAATTTGTGTCAAGCTCTGCCAACAATATTGGGGTGGGCTCAGGGGCCTTGCAGGTTTCTCCTAAACTGGAAGGTTTGGGCAACTGTGATGGGCACAGTTACCTTGGGTATGGCAGGCACAATCCTGTGGTGTGTTTTTAGAGACCCTATCCTGGAGAGCATGTGTGCCATGATATTGTGAGATAAGTCTGCAAACACAAGTGCAGGTTAGGGTTAGTGGCGAGGTGATCACAGGCGCAATGCGTGGACCTGGAGTGGAGCTCTTCAGGAACTGTAATTAGGGTGACTGAAAGGCGGTAACACAGGCTTTTCTCTATGGATTGTGTGTCCAGATGAGAGATGGACTCTGAATGCAGGTGTGGTCCCTTGGGTCCATGGGAGACGTTACCTCACTTAGGATCTGGTGGCTCTCCATAGTTTTGTGACTTTTTCGGGGAAAGGAGGAGTGCTGTTTTTTAGAGAAGGGAGGAGTGCTGTTTTCCATCTTAGGGGTGCCACCAAACAGGGATTTCAGAGACGGCCTCTGTGACTGGGCACCAAGAAATTCTACCAAGGGTTAGGATTTGGGATGAGGGGTGTACCAGGGCTGCAATGCGGGACCCTGTTGGCACAACTGAGAGGGCTTGTTTGAAAGCATGCTCAGGCTCAGGGCCACAATGCCTGCTTGTGCCAAGGGCGACCCTCATGAGTGGGCGTGGTCTCATTGGCCATGCAGCTGGCTCCCACTCTGAGGCTTGGACACCCATCCCCACAGCCAGGTTTCCTGCTATGGGGAAGGAGGAGTTCTCTATTGTGCTTCAGGTTCCCCCATTGGCAGGGATTCCAGGTAAGGTCTGGGGACAGATGCCTGAATATCAAGGATCGGTAGAGGGGATGGATTTGGGCTATAGCCACACTAACATGCTGGATATGGGCCCCAAACTCTGGCTGGCTGACAATAGGTTGGGGCTCAGGCTCTGTCAGACACAGCACTAGTGGTCATGGAATCCTATAAAGCGTGGCACCCTTGAGAGCCAAGCAGAAAGATCCTCATGTGGGGTTTCTGGCCTGACTCACCAGGCACTTCTTCTTTCTACGGGGAAGGCAGAATGTAGCGTTGTGACTCCAGATTTCCCTATCAAGAGGGCATGGGGACCAGTCGGGTGAGGATGTAATTGTAATCACAAGCTACAGTTTAATTCAGTGCCAAGCTGAAGCCATTCCAATGTGCATCAGCTTATGCGAGACATCCAGCAATTGAGTAAGGGCAAATGTCAGACTTGCTCACAGTGGAGTTTGTGTCTA
>NW_026745254.1:0-470 GCF_022355385.1 Mustela nigripes
ATGTTCTCCTCTAGGATTCTGATGGATTCCTGTCTCACATTGAGGTCTTTTATCTATTTCGAGTTTACCTTTGTGTACGGTGAAATAGAATGGTCGAATTTCATTCTTCTACATATAGCTGTCTAATTTTCCCAGCACCATTTATTGAAGAAGGTGTCTTGTTTCCACCGTATATTTTTTCCTGCTTTGTTGAAGATTATGTGACCATAGAATTAAGGGTTCATATCTGGGCTCTCTACTTCATTCCACTGGTCTATGTGTCTGTTTTTATGCCAGTACCATGCTGTCTTGGTGATCACAACTTTGTAGTAAAGCTTGAAATCAGGTAATGTGATGCCGCCAGTTTTTGTTTGTTTGTTTGTTTGTTTTGTTTTGTTTTTCAATATTTCCTTAGCAATTTGGGGTCTCTTCTGATTCCTTACGAATTTTAGGATTATTTGCTCCAGCTCTTTGAAAAATATTGGTGGAAT
>NW_026745254.1:570-2661 GCF_022355385.1 Mustela nigripes
TTCCATCTTTTTGTGTCTTCTTTGATTTCTTTCATGAGTGTTCTGTAGTTCCTCGAGTACAGATCCTTTACCTCATTGGTTACGTTTATTCCCAGGTGTCTTATGGTTCTTGGTGCTATAGTAAATGGAATTGATTCTCTCATTTCCCTTTCTATGTTTTCATTGTTAGTGTATAAGAAAGCAACTGATTTCTGTACATTGACTTTGTATCCTGCCATGTTATTGAATTGCTGTATGAGTTCCAGTAGTTTGGGGGTGGAGTCTTTTGGGGTTTTCCGTATAAAGTATCATGTCATATGCGAAGAGAGATTGACTTCTTCATTGCCAATTTGGATACCCTTTTATTTCTCTTTGTTTTCTGATTACTGTTGTTAGGTCTTCTAATACTATGTTGAACAAGAGTAGTGAGAGTGGGCATCCTTGTCATGTTCCTGATCTCAAAGGGGAGGCTCTCAGCTTTTTCCATTGAGGATGATATTTGCTGTGGGTTTTTCATAGATAGATTTTATGAAGTTCAGGAATGTTCCCTCTATCCCTATACTTTGAAACATTATAATCTGGAACGGATGCTGGATTTTGTCAAATACGTTTTCTGCATCAATTGAGAGGACCATATGGTTCTTCTCTTCTCTTATTGATTTGCTGTATCACATTGATTGATTTGCGAATGTTAAACCATCCTTGCAACCCAGGGATGAATCCCACCTGGTTATAGTGGATAATCTTTTTAATGTGCTATTAGATCCTATTAGCTAGGATCTTGTTGAGAATCTTAGCATCCATATTCATCTGTGATATTGGTCTGAAATTCTCCTTTTTGGTAGAGTCTTTGCCTGGTTTGGGGATCATGGTATTGCTGGCTTCATAGAAAGTGTCTGGAAGTTTTCCTTCTGCTTCAATTGCTTGAAACAGCTTCAGGAGAATAGGTGTCATTTCTTCTTTGAAAGTTTGGTAGAATTTCCCTGATTATCTTATATTATTATTCACCTGATAAATGTACTGTTCAAGATACTAAATTCCTTCGGCAGATTTCATCTTGAGTTAAATTATAGTAAATACTTGAGTTTGTATTATGTAGTATACATTGTGCTCGATGGATACATAGACCAAGAGCAAGGGATGTTGGCTGCTCTTAAGATTTTGTTGTTATGACTGTATTCTGTTTGAAATAAATAGAATTGGTAGCACGGAGAAGAGCAAGAATATCAAGGGTATGTGCTTTGGTGAGTGCTGTGAAGTGTGTAAACCTGGTGATTCACAGACCTGTACCCCTGGGGATAAAAATATATGTTTATAAAAAATAAAAAATTAATTAAAAAAAAAGAATATTGAGGCTTCAGTTTTGGACCTTATCACAACTTGATTCTAATAGTTTCTATTTGTATAACTATTGACAAGTAAGCTGGTGACATATTGGTAACCCATTTTAATCTCAGTTTTATATTCTCTAAAATGAATATATTATTTAATTTTTTTAATTTTTATTTATTTTTATTTTTTATAAACATATGATGTATTTTTATCCCCAGGGGTACAGGTCTGTGAATCACCAGGTTTATACACTTCACAGCACTCACCATAGCACATGCCTTCCCCAATGTCCATAACCCCACCTCCCTCTCCCAATCCCCTCCCCCCAGCAACCCTCAGTTTGTTTTGTGAGATTAAGGCTCACTTATGGTTTGTCTCCCTCCCAATCCCATCTTGTTTCATTTATTCTTCTCCTACCCCCTTAACCCCCACATGTTGCATCTCCACTTCCTCATATCAGAGAGATCATATGATAGTTGCCTTTCTCCAATTGACTTATTTCGCTAAGCATGATATGCTCTAGTTCCATCCACGTTGTCGCAAATGGCAAGATTTCATTTGTTTTGATGGCTGCATAGTATTCCATTGTGTATATATACCACATCTTCTTGATCCATTCATCTGTTGAGGGATATCTAGGTTCTTTCCATAGTTTGGCTATTGTAGACATTGCTGCTATAAACATTGGGTGCACATGCCTCTTCAGATCACTACGTTTGTATCTTTAGTGTAAATACCCAGTAGTGCAATTGCTGGGTCATAGGGCAGTTCTATTTTCAA
>NW_026745255.1:0-2660 GCF_022355385.1 Mustela nigripes
GCTTGACATGTCCGTAGTCCCCAATTTTTAACCGAATTTCTGGTTGTCCAGTCGTTGAAAAACAAAACAATACAATTCAACAACAACAGAACAACGGACTTCTTCCATCCCACAGAATGACCCCAAACTCTTTGGACGGGGCCAAACCCCCAAAGAGTAAGACTCGTCCATTTCCCATGAAGTCACCCGGAAATTTCACGACCATGAGTGACACGATATCCAGAGACAAAAACTTGAGCAAGAGCCTCACCCTCGCCATTTTTCATATCCCGAAGAGTTCTCCTCGTGGTCCGTAGATCAGTCCTGCCATACCTATGACCAGAAACATAAGCCGAGTTTGTGTTTTCAGACAACTGTTAAAACAGCCCTGGCCTACACACCCTACAGGCTCAGGTCCCTGGAGTCAAACCTGACGACTGTGCTTGCCCTCTCCAAGGGAAGTGTGTGTGGCCATTTCAATGGCCACAACCCTATTAATAGGATAAACCTCCAAAGTCCCGGAGGCCATCCCAATATTTGTGGCTTCCCAGGACAAAAAGGGGCATCCTGGGCCCATCTGAGCACTTACCGGCACTCAGACGCGTAGACTGATGTCCCCAGAGATAAAAAGGAATGAACAGGCCCCTAGGCACCTAACGGATTCATTGATTTGGTTTCCAGGCATTTCTCCTCAGAGGCCTGGATTTCAATAACAGCATATGGTTATTTCTTGACTCACCCATCAGAACAAATCTCATCTACACATGGGAAACTTGCACGTTGGAGCTGAGTGAAAGCCTCTCTTTAGGAGAACGCTTCAGGGCCCCAGTGCCACCGCTTCATTCCAAGGTCTCCATAGACACAAAATCATATTAGGACACTTCCATGGGAGAGTCCATTTCAACTCAGCCTCATCGGTTGCTCCCCCAGATCCAGCAGATCTAACCTGTCTTGTTGCTTGGAGACAATTGGAATGCGAGGGGGACTACCCAGCAATCCATCCATAGAACCCTGCTCGGAAATGTTGTCCTGGAGCCAACCAACAGGTCTCAATTATCCTGCAGAAGAATCATTGCAGTTGGGAGCTTCTCACAACTCCGATCGTGGGAAAACCCCCAAGGCCTCGTGATCCACCCCCCTTCAAGAAGGGTCCATCAGGGACAGAATGTCCAACCTGAGCGATCGTCTGATCCTCGCCCTGACTTCAGATGCACGAGTTCTCGATTCAGGTCTGTAGTTTGAGCCTGCCATATCCTCACCCAGAAAACTAGGCCTAGCTTGGGTTCTCAGACGTCCGTCTTCAGACTACTAGCCCACAAGCCCTCAGGCGAGTGTGAGGGTCTTGCTCAAGTTTTTGTCTCTGGATATCGTGTCACTCATGGTCGTGAAATTTCCGGGTGACTTCATGGGAAATGGACGAGTCTTACTCTCTGAGGTTTTGGCACCTTCCAAAGAGTTTGGGGTCATTCTGTGGGATGGAATAAGTCCGTTGTTCTGTTGTTGTTGATTTGTTTTGTTTTGTTTTTCAACCTCAGGTGTCCCACCAAATGAGGGATTCCAGAGTAGAGCCCTGGGTAGGGGCGACTGGACAACCAGAAATCTGGATAAAATTGGGGCTTAGGGACATGTCAAGCCCAATTATGACATCTAATGGTCCTGCCACTGAGAGCACATACTAGAGGACAGGAATCACGCTGAGCTTCACAATGCGTTTTTATGCCCTCGTCGCACTCAAGAATGGGCGGGGCCTCAGGGTGAATGCTGGTTTCTCCAACACTGAACGTAGGACAACATGGCCACCAAAAGGTTTCTTGCCATGGGTAAGCAGGAGTTCTGATTTCTGCATCACAGTCACCCCTGGGCACTGATTGGAGATAAGGTCTAGGTTCTGAAGCCTGAAAACTGAGGTCGGGAAGAGATGATGACCTGAGGCCATTTCGGGTCTGATGTGCTCAGTGTGCGGTCAGCTGCTGGGTGTTTCTCAGGAGTACCCGGCTCACGTTTTGTCAGACAGTGCATTACTCCCAGGTTAGACTCTATAATTTGGGTACATTCGAGTGCCTTGTAGGTTTATTCTCATTTCAGCTGCCTGGTAAGCTCATTAGGCAATATATTTTTTCTAGAGTGCAGGCATATAGTTGCAATGATGACCGGAATTGCCAAATTTGTGGGCTTCGGGGCCAGGGATGTGAGGATGGAAGTCTGAGAACACAAGCTAGACTTGGGTTTCAGGGCGAGGGCACGACATGTATCCCCTGAAGATCTGACGCAATATCTCATGCATCTGAAGTCAGAGCAAGGATCAGACTTTGGCTCAGCTTGGATTTTCTGTTCATGACGGCCCCTTCATGAAGGGAGCGGATTCTCGAGAGCTTGGAGGTTTTCCCACGTTGGGAGTGGTGGGATGCCCCCTCCTAGGATTCCTTCTGCGGGACAATGGAAACCTGTTGGACAGCTCCAGGACATCCCATATGGATGAGTCCAGACCAACGTTCGAGGATGGATGCCTGGGAAGCCCGCCTCACATTCCAATAGTCTCCTAGCGACATGACAGTTTAGATCTGATGGCTCTGCGGGAGCAACCGGGGTGCCTGAGATGAAATTGACTTTTCTGAGGATGGGTCTAATGTGTGTTTGTGTCCATGAGGGCCTTGGAATGGGGCGGTGGCACCGGGACCCCT
>NW_026745256.1:0-2660 GCF_022355385.1 Mustela nigripes
TCCTTCTGCAGGACAGTCAAGACCTGTTGGAAGGCTCCCAGGACATCACATATGGAACGGTGCCAGAGCAGGATTCCAAAGATGGATGCCTGGAGAGTCTGCTTTGCATTCCAGTTGTCTCATAGCAACAAGGCAGTTTTGATACTCTGGCTCTGGGGGAGTAATCAACGGGGCTGAGTTGAAATGTACTCTCCTGCCGAATGGTCATAATGCGGGTTTGTGTCGATGGAGACCTTGGAATAGGGCGGTGGCTCCGGTTACCTGAAGGTTTCTCCTAACTGGAGGTTTTACAGAGCTCCAAAGGATAAGTTTCCCATGTGGAGACAAGATTTGTTCTGATTGGTATCTCTGGAATCCCCCATATGCTGGTATTGGAAAACAGGCCTCTGAGGAGAGATGCTAAGAAACAAAAGCAATGGAACCAATTACGTTCTAGGGGCCAGTCCAGTTTAATACCTTTCTCTTGGGATATCTGTCTACGGGTGAGTTGAGGTCGTTGCTCAGCTTGTGACAGATCACCCCTCTTTGTACTGGGCGGCCTACACTATTGGAATGGCCTCTGGCACTTTGGAGGTTTCTCCTAATCTGTAGTGTTGTGGCCAATGGAATGGGAAGAATTTCCTTGGAGAGGGCAGGCACAGTCCTGAAGTGTGGCTCCAGGGGCCTCAGCCTGGAGGGTGTGTGGGACAGGGATGTCAGGATAGAAGTCTGAAAACACAAACTCGGCTTAGGTTTGGGGACGTAGGTGTGGCAGGCCCGATCTACAGACTATGAGGAGAATTTTTTGGGCTATGACCTAAGGGTGAGGCTTATGTCTCTGGATTTTGTGACAATAGTGGCCGTGGAATGTCGGGCTGACCTCATGGGCCATGGAGGAGTCTTTCTCTCTGGGGATGGCCTGATCCCAAGTGATTGGGGTCATTCTGTGGGTGGGAGGAATCCTTTCTGTGTTTACTTACTTCAAATGTCCCACCATAGAGGGATTCCTGAGCAGAGCCCTGAGTAGGGGTGACTAGATGTCTCTACCTCTGGTTAACATTGGGTGACTTGGGGCATGGCAGGCCCCATATGTGGACTCATGGTCCAGCCACTGAGAGGCTTTACTTGAGGACAGGGCTCAAACTGAGGGTCCCAATGTGTGTTTGTGCCCACCGCAGCTCTTAAGCATGGGCAGGGCCTCAGGGACCCTACACTACCCTCAGGGGCTCTACTACTACTCCAGTAGGTCCTACAGGGGTCCGACACTGAACTTTGGATAAGATGCCAACCAGAAGATTCTGGTGATAGGGAAGGAGGAGTTCTGATTTCTGCATCACGTTCACCCATGGGAAATGAGTAGAGATAAGGTCTAGGTTTCTGTAGCCTGAAAACCAGGTTGGAAAGAGATGGCAACCTAAGGCCATGGCGGTTCAGATGTTCTCAGTGTACGGCAAGCTGTCTGGGTGTCGGTTGGGAATTCAGGCCTCAGGTTGTGTCAGACAGGGCATTAGTGCACAGGCTAGACTATATAATTGGTGTATAGTTGAGTGGCATGCAGGTTTATCCTCATTTGAGGTTTCTGGGTAGACGCATAGGGCAATGTTTTTCTTCTAGAGGGCAGGCAGAGTGCAGCACTGTGTCATCGGAAATCCCAAAATGGAGGGCGTGTGGTCCCGGAGAGTGAGGACGGAAGTCTGAGAACACTAGCTATGCTTAGGTTTTGGGGTGAGGGCACAGCAGGTACACTCTGAAGAGCTTAATCAAGACCTCGTGCATCTGAAGTCAAGGCGAGATCAGCCGTTGGCTCAGGTTGGAGTTTCTTTCCATAATCCGCCTTCATGAAGATTGGGGGCATCATGTGACCTTGGAAGCTTTCCATGATATGAGTTGTGAGGTGGTCCATGAACAAGGATTCCTGTGGGACAGTCGACACCAGTTGGATGGCTCAAGGATGTCCCATAAGGAACGACGCAAGGGCAGGGTTCTAAGGGTTCTAAGGACCTCTAACGAGAGATGCCTGGACACCAAAGCAATAGATCCGATAGGTGCCTATGGGCCTGATCGTTCCTTTTTACTCTGGGGACATCAGTCTACGGGTCTGAGTGCCGGTAGGTGCTCAGATGGGCCCTGATTGCCCCTGTTTGTCCAGGAAAGCCACAAATATTGGGATAGCCTCAGGGACTTTGGAGGTTTATCCCATTAGAAGGGTTGTGGCCATTGGGATGGGCACATACAATTCCCTTGGAGAGGGCAAGCCCTGTCTTAATGTTTGGCTCCAGGGGCCTGAACCTGTAGGGTGTGTAGGCCAAGGCTGTTTGGAGAGTTGTCTGAAAACACAAACTCGGCTTATGTTTTGGGTCATAGGTATGGCAGGACTGATCTACAGACCATGAGGAGAACTCATCAGGATATGAAAAAAGGGCGAGGGTGAGACTCTTGCTCAAGTTTTTGTCTCTGGATATCGTGTCACTCATGGTCGTGAAATTTCCGGGTGACTTCATGGGAAATGGACGAGTCTTACTCTCTGGGGGTTTGGCCCCGTCCAAAGAGTTTGGGGTCATTCTGTGGGATCGAAGAAGTCCGTGGTTCTGTTGTTGTTGATTGGTTTTGTTTTGTTTTTCAACCTCAGGTGCCCCACCAAATGAGGGATTCCAGAGTAGAGCCCTGGGGAGGGGCGACTG
>NW_026745257.1:0-2660 GCF_022355385.1 Mustela nigripes
CCTTTGAATTTCTGTGGTATGAGTTGCAATGTCTCCTTTTTCATTAACTTGTTGATTTGGATTTTTCCCATTTTTTCACTGCATTCCTCCAATTTCCTTTCCATACCCCACACCTCTAGTAGCTACTAGTCTGATCTCTTTTTCTATGAGTTTAGTTTTGTTTTAGATTCACATAGAAGTGACATGATACAGTATTTGTCTTTCACTGTCTGATTTATTTTACTTAGCATTGTCTTTAAGATCCGTCCATGTTGTTGCAAATGGTAGGATTTCCTAGCTTTTTATGGCTGAATAATATTCCATTGTATAAATATATCACAATTTCTTTATCCATTCATACACTGATGAACACTTAAGTTGTTTCCATGTCTTGGCTGTTATAAATAATGCTGCTGTGAATATGTGGTTGCAAATATCTTTTGGGGCTATTGTTCTTGTTTCCTTTGGATATATTCCTAGTGTAGAATTGCTATATCATATGATAGTTCTATTTTTAATATTTTTAAGAACACTCCATACTGTTTGCCATAGTGGGTGCACCAATTTACAATCCCCCCAATAGAGCACAAGTGTTGTCTTTACTCCACATCCATTGCAGCATTTGTTATCCCTTGTCTTTTAGGTGGTAGTCATTCTAATAGGCATGAAATGATATCTCAGTTTTAATTTGCTTTCCCATAATGCCTAGTGATGTTGAGCATCTTTTCATGAACCTGTTGGTCTTTCATATATGTTCTTTGGAGAAATGGCTGTTCAGGTCTTTTGTCCATTTTATGATTGGGTTATTATTATGTTACAAAGTTGTAAAAGTTCTTTGAATACTAACCCCTTATCAGATATATGGTTGGCAAATATTTTTCCCATTTCATAGACTTTCTTTTCACTTTGTTGATGGGTTTTTATTTGTTTTTGTTGTGCAGAAACTTTCTAGTTTGATGTAGTCTTATTTATTTTTTAAATTTTGTTGGTATGCTTGATTTGTCATATCCAAAAAATGTTTATCAATGTCATGTTAAGAAAGTTTGTTTCAGTGTTTTCTTCTAGGAGTTTCATGATTTCAGATCTCACATTTAAATCCTTAATCTATTTTGTATTAATTTTCATGAGTGGTATAATATACAACTCTAGTTGCATTGTTTTATGTATGAATACCTAATTATCCCAGCATCATTTATTGAAAAGACTGTCTTTTCTCCATTGAATATTCTTAGCTACCTTTTAAATATTGGTTGATTATATACAATTGGCTTTATTTCTGGGCCCTCAATTCTGTTTAATTCATCTATTTGCCTATTTTTATGCTGGTACTGTACTGTTTTGATGACTACATCTTTATAGCTTGAAATAAAGAAGTGTGATGCCTCCTTCTTTGTTTTTTCTTAAGATTTGTTTGGGTAATCAGAGTCTTCTCCCATATAAATTTTAGAAGTTTTTTCTCTACTTCTGTAAAAATGTAATTGGAATCTTGAGAGAGATTGCATTGAATCTATAGATAACTTTTGGTAGTATTGATATGTTAACATTATTCTAATCCATTAACATATGATAACTTTCTATTTCTTTGTGTCTTCTTTGATTTCTTTCATCATCAATGCCTTGTAAATTACAAAGTAGAGCTCTCTCACCTCCTGAAATGTATTCCTAAGTATTTTGGGTTTTGATGCTTTTGTAAATGAGGTTGATTTCTTTATTTCATTTTCAGAAAAAAATAAATTAGTATATAGGATTTGGAATATTCTGTTGAATAAGAGTGGTAAGAGAGGTTAACCAGTGTTGTTCCTGATCTTAGAAGAAAAGTTTTCAACCTTTCACCATTGACTGTGATGTTGCGGTCTTGTCATATATAGTCTTTATTATTCTGAGATGTGTTCCTTCTATACCTAAATAAAGATTTTTGATCATGGATAAATGTTGAAATTTGTCAAATGCTTTTTCTGCATCTATTGAAATGATCATGTGATTCTTTTTTCTCATTCTATTAATGTGATGTATCACACTGATTTATTTGCATATATTGAAACATTCTTATGTCCCAGGGATAAATGCCTCTCGACTGTGGTGTATAATATTTTTAATGGGCTGCTGATTTCAGTGCACTTGTGTTTTATTGATAATTTTTCATCTACATTCTCAGGGATACTGGCCCATGGCTTTCTTTTCTAATAGTATCCTTTTTTGGGTACCAGGAAAATGCTGGCCCTGTAAAATGAGTTTGGAAATGTTACTTCTTCTTAGATTTTTTTGAAAGAGTTTCAGAAGGATTGGTATTAATTCTTAAATTCTTAGTAAATTCACCAGTGAAACCATCAGCCCTAGACTTTTATTTGTTGTGAGATTTTTTTTTTTAAAGATTTTATTTATTTATTTGACAGAGAGAGATGACAAGCAGGCAGAGAGGCAGGCAGAGAGAGAGGAGGAAGCAGGCTCCCTGCTGAGCAGAGAGCCCGATTTGGGGCTCGATCCCAGGACCCTGGGATCATGACCTGAGCCGAAGACAGTGGCTTAACCCACTGAGCCACCCAGGCATCCCCAGACAGATATTCTAATGGGTGGGGGATGACTGACAGGCAGTAAACAGGTAAGCTATACAATATGGCAGATGAGAGAGATTTATTTTAATTAATAATTCAATCTTCTTATTAGTAATGGTGTTTTCCACA
>NW_026745258.1:0-2659 GCF_022355385.1 Mustela nigripes
ATTTCCACTGTTTTCAATTCTTAAAAATAAAGCTGCTATGAAATTCATATACAAGTCCTTGTATGAACATAGGGTTTGTTTCTCTTGGTTAAATGCCTAGAAGTAAAATGGCTATGTGTGTAACTGCAACATATTTTGCATTTAAAATAATTTTCAAACTATTTTCCAAAGTGGTTGTATCATGATATATGCCAACAAAAGTTTAGATTTTTTGTTGCTTCTCAATCTAGCTCAGACCAAGTACAATTAGCCTTTATAATTTTAGCCATTCTAATAGATATGTAAGCATGTCTCATTATGATTTTAATTTGTATTTCTATAATGTCTAAATGTTGATAAATTCGTCATGTGCTTATAAGCCATCCATATACTTTTGGTGAATTGTCTCTTCCATTATTTCCTTCACATGTAAAATTGGATACTCTGTTTGGTTATTAGTAAGGTTTTTTATTTTTATTCATTTTTTAATAATCAGGGTAGATGTCCATTATCAGATATATAATTTGCAAATCCCTTGTCTATCTTTACGGTTTCTCAATGGAGCTTTGATAGCTGTGTCTTTCAAGAAATATGCTACTTCTTTCCTGGTACACGGAGGTATGACTAGAACACTATCAATGTTGACCTTGCAAAGAAAATCATGGCTTAAGATATATGTAGTCTGCAGTTGCTGGGAGTGTTCACCATCCTTGCCTTTAACTCATCTCTCACTGCCCACACATTCAGATATAGGGGAATATTGATTGACAAAATATTAATTGCCAAATAACACTAGTTGGAAAATAAGAAAAATGCAGGCACCTGATTATATCATATTACTTAAATAAAATATGTTTTTTATAAGTGCTATTGGAAGTAAATTCCTCAATACTTTAATCACACAGAATGATGGAATCCTAGATTTTTTTTCTTGTATTTACTAGGAAAATGATCATGCCTCAAGTATATTAAAATGGAATAGGGAAAATTAAAAATTGTTTTAAGTTGATTTGCGTGTGTTGTGTGTATGTGAGAGAGAAAGAGAAAGAGAGAAAAAGAGAAAGGTAAAGACAGAGAGGTGGCTGCAGTGAATTGATGAGTTGCATGATAGATTATAAAGTTTTGTCTTTTGCTTTCTACATTTCCTTTTCCTTAGGTTCAAGAGAACAATCAGCAATATCTCAGATGCCTGCTGGTAACATCAGCAGAAAGAGTTAGAGGTTCCCAGAAAATTAAAGATGAGATATATTTTTCCTGACATAAGAAAAGTCATTTTTTTGTCCCCAGCTATTTTCAATGATCTATACCCTACCTGTGTACTTGCCCAAGCACAATTCTTCCAAACCTTCCTGGGAGGTTCTTACAAAGAAATGCTAAAACCTCACTCCTTAAGTTTTTTGAGGGAACAAGGCAATGGGAAAACTAACAGTCACCACCAGACCAGGAAATAGCCTAAGCTATTGAGACAATAAATCAGTGGTAAAACTCCTAGTGCTATTTCAGAAGTAACCAAGGCCTTGCATTCCTTGTCCCAGAAAATGAGCCCAAGACCCCATCTTGTTTATATCTGCTCTTGAAGCCTGCAGAGTCCCTTTCCCTTGTCCAACAGTTACCTCTGCTTTATCCTAACGTTGAAGTTTCTGCCTTTGGTGGAATACAAGCTTCATTCAGGTGAACATGCAATACATATTGCACAAATACATATGTGGATGTGCATGCATCCACAACCTTATGACCAACCATACACGGGATAATAAAACTCTCCCTTCTGAGTATTCATCTTAAATACTAAATAAAAATCTCTCTCCTGTTCAAACAGTCATGGCTTTGGAACTTATTCCCTGTGATCTCCTTGTATGTTGTAAACAAAGATTCCTTTGTTTGACAACTCCACCTGTTTCTGTGATTCACCAAAGACTGACCTCAGTTAGTTCAGTTACTGTAATGGCTTTCACTACTCTGATTCTACCTGTGCAAGTCTCCAAATTTAACTATTTTTTTCTCCCAATTCCGCATGTTCTTGGCTTTAAACTGCAACTCTGAACAGATGATTTGCTTGTTTAAAAAGAAAATACAAGAAGAGGGAGTAGTAGTCCATATTGTTACTTTGAACTTCCTGCCCTAAGGGCCTCTCCTGTTGTTTCTCTTTGACTTCCTGGACTAAAACGACAGAAATTTGGCAATACATCACTCCCCAATCCAGATTACTGACAGAACAGTTTATACTCTTAGAAAAATATTAGTAAAGATCACATAATTAAATACTTAAGCATGTAGTGTAATATAGTGGTTTACAAGAAATATATTTTGGTCATCTGAATATTTGGTTTTCAACCATGGCTACTGACTCACAGCTCCTAAAACTCTTGGGATTTCCTGTGATAAGGGTGAGAGAGGTGTGTTTTGCTATGATAAGGAAGTACCTTCAGACCTCACTCAAGGCAAGGGCTGTTTGCCTGAAGGACCAACGACTTGGTGAAAGCCTTCATAACTTTTTGCCCAACATGCCTCCCCTTCCTCCCAATTCAGGATTATCTGGGGAGGGAAGAGGATCTGGAGATTAGATCAGCAAATGACAATGATTTAGTCAGTCATGACTATGTCATGAAGCCTCCACAGAAAACCTGAAAGGACTGGGTTCAGAAAGCTTTGAGTTTGTTAAATGTATGAAAAGGCAGGA
>NW_026745259.1:0-2659 GCF_022355385.1 Mustela nigripes
CCACGTTGGGAGTTGTGAGATGCTCCAAAACGCAAGGATTCCTTCTCTAGGACATTTGAGACCTTTTGGATGGGGCCAGGACGTTCCATATGGAACGACGCCAGAGCAGCCCTGGGCAACCCGCCTCGCATCTCAATTGTCTCCTAGCGACAAGACAGGTTCTATCTGCTGGCTCTGGGGGAGCAACCAAGAAGCCTGAGTTGAAATGGACTCTCCTGCGGATGGGTCCTAATGTGGGTTTGTGTCCATGGAGACCATGGAAAGGGGTGGTGGCACGGGGCCCTGAAGGATTCTCCTAACCGGAAGTTTTGACACAGTTCCAGCCTGCTATTTTCCCAAGTGGAGACGAGGTTTGCTCTGATGGTGCCTCCAGAAACACCTGCATGCTGGTATTTGAAAACATGCCTCTGAGGAGAGATGCCTGTTAACCAAAGCAATGGATCCGATTACGGCATAGGGACCTGTGCGGTTCAATCTCCTTCTCTGGTGACATCCAACTATGGTATGACTGGAGGTAAATGCTCAGCTGGTGTCAGATGTCCTTGTTTGTCCCGGGCGGCCTATACTATTGGGATGGCTTCAGGGACTTTGGGTTTCTCCTAAATTGTAGGCATGTGGTCAAGTAAATGGGCAGAATTCCATTGGCGTGGGCAGGCACAGACCTGCTGTGTGGCTCCAGGGGTCCCAGCCCGGAGGGTGTGTGGGCCAGGACTGTGGGGATAGAAGTCTGAAAACACTAATTCGGCTTACCTTTTGGGACGTTAGTTTGGCAGGCCTGATCTACAGACCATGTGGGGAACTCTTCGGGATATGAAGAAAGAGTGAGTGTGAGGCATTTATTCAGGCTTTTGTCTCTGGGTTTGGTGTCAACAAAGGCCGTAGAATGTCGAGGAGGCCTCATGAGCCATGGACGAGTCTTCCTCTCTGTGGATTTGGCACGAACTCAATTGTTTTGGGTCAATCTTGGGGATGGGAGGAGTCCTTTCAGTTTGGTTACCTCAGGTGTCCCAGAAAAAGAGGGATTTCAAAGCTGAGCCCTGGGGAGGGGCGAATGGACAAACCGAACTATGGTTAGTTACAGCTTCTGAGAGGCCTTCCTTGAGGACAGAACTCACGCTGAGTGTTTATGCCTTCTAGGCGTTCAGGCATGGGCGGGGACTCATGGTCCACACTGTTGCTCCTACACCAAATGTTGGACTCCATGCCAACCACATGTATTCTTGCCATGGGGAAGTAGTAGCTCTGATTTTTTCATCTCTTTCACCCCTGGGCAGTGATTGGAGTTAAGATCTAGGTTGTGTAGTCTGAAAACCGAGCTTGGGAAGAGATGACAACTTAAGTCCATGTCAGGTCCGACGTGCTCTGTGTGGAGCCAGCTCGCTGAATGTTGGTCGGGAGATTCAGGCCTAGGCTGCGTCAGACCAGGCATTAGTTTTCAGGGTATATTGTATAATTGGGGGAGAGTCGAGTGCCGTGCAGCTTGATCCTCATTTAGCGTCCGGGTAGCCCCAAGGGCAACGTTTTTCTTCTGGAGGGCAGGCAGAGTGCTGCTTTGTGGCTCCGGAATTCCCAAACCGGATTCCCTGGGGGCAAGGAGTGTGAGAACGGAAGAATAAGAACACAAGTTAGGCGTAGGTTTCGGGGCGAGGGCAGGACATGCACTTTCTGCAGATCTGAATCAGAATTTCGTTGCATCTGAAGTCACGGCGAGGTTCAGACCTAGGCTCAGTTTGCAGTGTCTGTCCATTATGGCCCTTTCTTTAAGGGGGCAGCATCTCGAGGCCATAGAGGTTTACCCAGGGTGGGAGTTGGGATATGCTCCAAGACACAAGGATTTTTTCTGATCAACAATTGAGACCTATTGGATCGCTCTTGGATGTCTCATACGGAACGATGCCAAAGCAGGGATCTAAGGATGGAAGTCAGGGCAGCCCGCCTCACATTCTAACTGTCTCCTAGCTAATAGACAGTTTTGATATGCTGGATCTAGGGGAGCAACCGAGGGGGCTGTGTTGAAATGGACTCTCCTGCGTATGGGTCCTAATATGGTTTTGTGTGCATGGAGACCTTGGCACGCGGCGGTGGCACAGGGACCCTGAATGCTTCTCCTAACCAGAGGTTTTGAGTCATCTCCAAAAGACAAGTTTCCCATTTGGAGACTAGATTTGTTCATATGGGTGCCTCAGGAAACCCCCACATGCTGATATTGGAAACCAGGCCTCTGATGAGAGATGCAGGAAACCAAAACAATGGAACCAATTAGAGCCTAGGGGCTTGTCCCATTCAATCTCCTTCTCAGGTGACATCCAACTCTGGTATCATTTGAGGTAGATGCTCAGCTGGTTTCAGACGCCTTGTTTGTCCCGGGCGGCCTACACTATTGGAATGGCTTCAGGGACTGTGGAGGTTTCTCCTAATTTGGAGGTGTGTGGTCAAGTGAATGGGCAGAATTCCAGTGGAGAGGGCAGGCACAGACCTGATGTGTGGCTCCAGGGGCCGCAGCCTGGATAATGTGTGGGCCAGCACTGTGGGGATAGAAGTCTGAAAACACTAACTTGGCTTACGTTTGGGGACATAAGTATGGCAGGCCCGATCTACAGACCGTGAGGAGAACTCTTCATATCCCGAAGAGTTCTCCTCACGGTCTGTAGATCGGGCC
>NW_026745260.1:0-2659 GCF_022355385.1 Mustela nigripes
TCAAGGAATTAGAAAAAGAGCAACAAAGCCCAAAGTTAGAAGAATGAAGTAAATAACAAGATCAAAGTGGAGATAAATGAAATAAAAACTAAGAAGACAATAGAAAAGATCAATAAAATTAAGAGCTGGTACTTGTACAGACACCCAGAATTGACAAATCTTTAGCTAGACTCACCAAGAGAAAAAGAGAGTAAGCTCAAATAAATAAATTAGAAAATAAAGTGTTATAGAACCTGGACTGGATTGCCCAACAGAAGAATCGAGCGGCGCTCAGAGATCTTGGAGGAGACGGGGTGTATTTGACACTGGCAGGCTCAGAGGTGAGTGATCTCCAAAGCTGTGAGTCCCGAGCACAAGTAAAGGGTCTAATTTATACACTTCTACTTCCATATACATGGCACTTTTGGTACCCCTGGAAAGCGGGGCAGAAAGAATAACCTGGAAGGGCCCTGAGGCAAGGACTGGATTTCCCCTGCTGACTTGGTCAGCCCTCTTAGAACACAGATTATCCTTATGCAAAGAAGAGGCATTATAACTTAAACCACAGAAACAGAAAGGATCAGATGAGGCTACTGTGAACAATTAATTCCAACCAATTGGAAAACCCAGAAGGAAAAAATAAACTCCTAGAAACACACAACTACCAAGACTGCATCATCAAGAAATGGAAAATCTAAACAGATCAATTGCTAGTAGGGAGACAGAATCAGTAACTAATACTGTTATGCTGAAAATAAATAAAAAATAAATTTAAAAAAATAAATAAAATAAAAGTGGTATCACCCTATAAAAAAAAATCCCACTAACAAAGGTGTAAGACCAGATGACTTCAATAATGAAGTTTATCAAATATTAAAGAAGAATTAATGCCGGTCTTTTTCAATCTCTTAAAAAATCACATAAACAAACAGAGGGAATATTACCAAACTTATTTATGAGGCTAGTATTTCCCTGATAATAGAACATATAGGTAGCCATAAAAAAAAGGCACTTATAGACAGATACCCTGAGGAATACAGATGCAAAAATCCTCAACAGAAAGTGAGCAAACAGAATTCAACAATCATTAGAATGATCATAAACCATGATCAAATGAGATTTATTCCAGGGATGTAAGGATGATTCAACATTTGTTAATCATCGAGGTGATATACCACATTAACATGAAGGATAAATATTGTGTCATTATTTCAAGAGATACAGAAAAAAGCATTTAAGCAAAGTCAATATCCATTTATGATTAAACTCTCAACTGAATGTGTATAAAGAAATCATACATAGCTTGGTATAATACGGTATTTATATCAAGCCCACAACTAACATTATACTCAAAGTTAAAGAGCTGAAAACTTTCCCTCTATGATCAGTAACAGACAAGAATGTGCACTCTCATCGTCCCCCCCCCCTTTTTTTAAACTTAGTACTGGAAATCTAGCCATTAGGCAAGAAAAGGAATGAGAGTTATTCATATTATAAAAGAAAAGTAAAACTGTCACTATTTGAATGTGAAATGATATTATATAGAAAACCCCAAAGTCTATACTAAAAAATTATTAGATCTCATAATTCTGTCAAGTTTCAGGATACAAAATCAATATACAAAAACCAGTTTTTATACATGAATAATGACATTCAGAAAGAGAAAGTAATAATCTTGTTCATAATGGTGTCAAAAATAATAAAATACATAAAAATGAATTTCACTGAAGAGGTGAAAGACCTGTAGACTGTAAACTACAAGACACTGGTGACAGAAATTGAAGAAAACACAAAGAAGTGGAAAGATATTCCATTCTCATGATTTGAAAAAAATATGTATGATAAAACTGTCCATACTACCCAAAGTAGTCTCTAGCATTAATGCAAGCTTTATGACAATTCTAATAACATTTTTCACAGAAATAAAAAAAATCCTAAAATTTGTATGGACCCCAGAAGGTCCAAAAGAGCCAAAGCAGTGTTAAAAAAGAAAAGCAAAAGTGAAAGTAACATACTCCCAGATCTCAATGTATTTTCCAAAGCTACATCCGAACAGTATGGTATTGAAACACAAAGAGGCACACGGATCAATCCAACAGAATGGAGAGGCCAGAAATAAGCCCATATAATATGGTCAATTTATTAACGACAAAGATTAGCCATGGTTACACAATTGGGAAAGGACAGTCTTCCAAATATGGTGCTGAAAAACTGAACACCTACAAAAACAAACAAACAAAACAAACAAACAAACAAAAAACCACTATCTTACATTATGCACAAAAACTAACAGAAAATGGAGGACAGACTTGAACTTAAGACCTGAAATGTAAAACTTCTAGAAGAAAACATTGGCATTAAGCTCCTTGACATGCCTTGCAGATAATTTCTTGGATTTAACACCGAAAGCAAAAGTAACAAAAGCAAAATAAACGAGTGACACTACCTCAAACTAAAAAGCTTCTGCACACTAAGGTAAATCATCAACAAAATGAAAAGTCAGTCTACCCAATGGGAAAAAGTTTTTGCAAATCATACATCTCTAATAGGGATTATCCAGGACACATAAGAACTCATACAGCTTAGTAGTAAAAAAAAATATTTTAAAAATTGGGGGAAGTACCATGCTGTCTTGATGATGACAGCTTTGTAATAGAGCTTGAAGTCCGGAATTGTGATG
>NW_026745261.1:0-2658 GCF_022355385.1 Mustela nigripes
GTCAAACCATAAGTGACTCTTAATCTCACAAAACAAACTGAGGGTTGCTGGGGGGGAGGGGGTTTGGGAGAAGGGGGTGGGATTATGGACATTGGGGAGGGTATGTGCTTTGGTGAGTGCTGTGAAGTGTGTAAACCTGGTGATTCACAGACCTGTACCCCTGGGGATAAAAATATATGTTTATAAAAAATAAAAAAATAATAATAAAAAAATAAAAACCAGAAACAACAATAAATAAATAAATAATAAAATAAATTTAAAATAACAACAGTTGACATTTACAATATTCACACTGAGTCAGGAACTCCTAAAGCATTTTAATATACAACAAATTATACTAAAAATTTGCATGTATTTGTTTATTGAGCATCACAGCAACCCTCTGAGTTGACCCATAAGTCTCTTGTTAGCATGGGGGTGCTGCGCACAGATCCAGGCAATTGTCCCTGGAAGAGCCCCCGACGGGCCTGTGCTCTCTCAGGGCCAGCATCCCACAAATGTGGTGATTCTGAGGCTCATTGGTAGGTGGGGCACAAGCCAGCCTTTACAAGGAATATTACCTGGGCCCGAAGAGGAATGGCTGCTGGCAGGCCAAGAGGAGAGGAATGGCCTCCAGCAGTGAGGAGGTAATCAGAATCTGGCACTGAGGTGCATCCAGGCTGTCCTGGGACTCCCCACTGCCCGAGTGAAAGGGGGTATGAACGTTTAGGAAGAGCCCAAGCCTAGCCACAGGGCTGAAGCCTGCCAGGAGAAGACACTAGAAGGTACATGAGGAAGCAGGCCTTACTCCCAGCTTTCCACTGGAGCCATGGGGGAAGCTGGCTGGGTTGGCAGTACCTCCTATGATGGGGCTTCCCCTCGAGAGTCTTCCTGCCATGACTGCTTCTCCCTGCTTGCTATCTTAGGCTGCTGGGAGAGGATGGAAGAACCTCACTTCCCAATTCCTCCTGACCCAGTCTTCTTTCCTGTCTCCTCAGATCACCCCACTCACAGTCTTGAAGTTTACAGAGTTGACCTTAAAGGCTAGCATTCCAAAGTGTGTGGTCAACATCCTCCCGGGATCTGGTAAAGGATGTGGACATGAGCATCTGGGGGTGCCAGGGCTCCAGGGAGTTGGAGATGCCCATGGTCAGAACAGGGCTTGCTGCGTGACATGCTCTAGGGAGAGCAACCAGGGACACAGTGATCCAGTGGGCGTGACCAGCCTGATGAGGAGATGCCCTCTCCTGTGATGGAAGAAACAAATACCTGGAAGTGTTCTAGTTTTCAAATGCTTCCCCAAATATTTTCCTTTTTCTTTCTTTCTTTTTTTTTTTTCTATGTCTATATGTGCTCTGACATAAAGTACATAACTTGGGATCTGCCCTTGGAAGTTTGAGAGAATTTATCTAGGCTTGGGGCATCTGGGGAGGTATAACGTGAATTGATTTTTTAGTTTCTACTGTGGTTAGTAGCCTAGTTTATTGGAAAGGTTCTCTCTTCTTGCACACATTTTAAAATATATTGACCTAGAGTTGTATTTACACTGTCTTATAAGTAATTATTTTTGATTCACCCTTTGATTGTTAGAGTACCCCTTTATACTTTACAACAGTTTTTCTTTCTCTTTTAAAATTGGTTAAATTTGTGAAAAGTGCTTGTTTGTTCCCATACTCCCCTCAAAAACAAAAACAGCCCTCAAACTTCTTTACCCATTGCATTGATATTCTGGATTTTTTTCTCTGCTTTCATCATTATTTCCTTCTGTGTTCTCCTGTTTTTTGTATCTTTTTGAGTTGAAAGTTTAATTCGCTTATTTCCACTTTTGTCATACAAAAATCATTCAAAGAAAGCTTTGATGACATCTCATCAAAGCTTTGACATATGCATTATTATATAAATGCCCCCCTCTTTATTTTTTTTAATTTTTTTAATTTTTAATTTTTAATTTTTTTATTTTTTTTAATTTTTAATTTTTTAATTTCTTTTTTCTTTTTTAATTTTTATTTATTTTAATTTTTTATTTATTTTTTTTGTATATGTAAGATTTAATTGTAAGAAACCAACAAATTGTCTTCCAAAGTGGCCATACTGTTCTACATTCCCACCAGCAATGAATAAAAGTTTCTGTTGCTCCATATTGTCACTGGTATTTGGTGGTGTCAGAATTCCAGATTTCAGTCATTCTAATAGGTGTTTAGTGGTATCTCTTTGTTGTTTTAATTTACATTTTTTCTGATGATATATGTCATGGAGCATCTTTACCGTGCTCTTACATGATCTGTATATCATCTTTGGTGAGGTGTCTGTTAAGGTATTTGGCCAGTTTTCTAATTGAGTTATTTGTTCTCTTATTATTGAGTTTTAATAGGTCACTGTATATTTTGGGTAACAGTCCTTTATCAGATGTGTCTTTTTCAAATATTTTCTCCCAGTCTTCCCAGAGCAGAAGTTTTAATCTTTTCTTTTTAGTGTTTTATTGTTTTTCTATTTTTGATTTTTAAATTTATTTTCAGCATAGCAGTATCATTGTTTTTGCTCCACACCCACTGCTCCATGAAATCCGTCTCCTCTCCAATACCCGCCACCTGGTTCCCTAAACTTCCCACCCCCCACCCCTTCAAAACCCTCAGATTGTTTTTCAGAGTCCATAGTCTCTCGTGATTCACCTCCCCTTCC
>NW_026745262.1:0-2658 GCF_022355385.1 Mustela nigripes
AGAGCTCTTCCTTACCCATGGCAAGAAACCTTGTGGTTGGCATGTTGTCCAACGTTCAGTGTAGGTGAAACCAGCATTCACCCTGAGGCCCCGTCCATTCTTGAGTGCGACACGGGCATAAACACGCATTGTGACCCTCAGCGTGAGTCCTGTCCTCTAGTACGTCCTCTCAGTGGCTGGACCATTAGATGTCATAATGGGCTTGACATGTCCCTAGGCCCCAAATTTTAACCAGATTTCAGGTTGTCCAGTCACAACTCCCCAGGGCTCTACTCTGGAATCCCTCATTTGCTGGGACACCTGAGGTTGAAAAAGAAAACAAAACAAATCAACAACAGAGCAACGGATTTCTTCCATCCAACAGAGTGACCCCAAACTCTTTGGACGGGGCCAAACCCACAATGAGTAAGACTCGTCCATTTCCCATGAAGTCACCCGGAAATATTACGACCATGAGTGACACGATATCCAGAGACAAAAACTTGAGCAAGAGCTTCACACAGGCCTTTTCTCATATCCCGAAGAGTTCTCCTCATGGTCTGTAGATCAGTCGTGCCATACCTATGAACCGAAACATAAGCCGAGTTTGTGTTTTCAGACAACTGTCCAAACAGCCCTGGCATACACACCCTACAGTCTCAGTTCCCTGGAGCCAAACATGACGACAGTGCTTGCCCTCTCCAAGGGAATTGTATGTGCCCATTCCGAAGGCCAAAACCCTACTAATAGGATAAACCTCCAATGTCCCTGAGGCCATCCCAATAGTTGTGGCTTCCCAGGACAAACAGGGGCAATCTGGGCCCATCTGAGCACTGACCTTCACTCAGACACGTAGAATGATGTCCCGAGAGGGTAAAAGGAAAGAACAGGCCCCTAGGCAACTATCGGTTCCATTGGTTTGGCTTCCAGGCATCTCTCCTCAGATGCCTGGATTTCAATAACAGCCTATGGCTGTTTCTTGACTCACCCATCAGAACAAATCTCATCTACACATGGGAAACTTGCATGATGGAGCTGTGTGAAAGATCTCTTTAGGAGAACCCTTCAGGGCCCCAGTGAAACCCCTTCAATCCAACGTCTCCATAGACACAAAATCATATTAGGACACATCCACGGGATAGTCCATTTCAACTCAGCCTCCTCGGTTGCTCCCCCAGATCCAGCAGATCTAACCTGTTTTCTTGCTTGGAGACAATTGTAATTCGAGGTGGGCTACACAGCCATCCATCCTTATAAACCTGCTCGGAATCGTTGTCCTGGAGCCAACCAACAGGTCTCAATTGTCCTGTAGAAGAATCTTTGCAGTTGGGAGCTTCTCACAACTCCCATCGTGGAAAAACCCCCATGGCCTCGTGATCCATCCCCTCTTCAAGAAGGGGCCATCAGGGACAGAAGGTCCAACCTGAGTGATCGTCTGATCGTCGCCCTGACTTCAGATGCACGAGATCTCGATTCAGGATTGGAGATTGTGCCTGCCATATCCTCACCAATTATCCTAGGCCTAGCTTGGGTTCTCAGTTTGCGTCCTCAGACTACTGGCCAACAAGCCCTCAAGTTTGTCAATCCAGACTACAATGCAGCATTCTGCCTGCCCTCCAGAAGAAAAACATTGCCCTCTGGGGATACCCAGAAACCCCAAATCAGGATTAACCTGCACGCCATTCGGATGTACCCCAAATATATAGGCTGACCTGGGCACTAATGCCCTTTCTGACACAGCCTGAGCCTGGACCCCCTGGCCACACCCAGACAGCGGGCTGCACACTGAGCACATCAGACCCGCCATGGCCTTAGGTCGTCATCTCTTCTCAACCTCGGTATTCAGGGTTTTGAACCTCGACCTTATTTCCAATCACGGCCCGGGTTTGAAAATGATGCAGAAATCAGAACTCTTTCCCCATGGCAAGAAACCATGTGGTTGGCATGTTGTCCATGTTGAAAGTAGTTGAAACAAGTGTGGCCCATATGGCCACGCCCATGCTTGCGGGCCACATTGGTCACAAACACACATTGTGACCCTCAGCCTGAGCCCAGTCCTCAGGTAAGGCCTCTTAGTAGCTGGATGAAGAAACAGCATATTGGGCTTGCCATGCCCCTAGGCCCCAATTTTTAACCATTTCGGGTTGTCCCTTCACTCTTCCCCAGGGCTCTGCTTTGGAATTCCTCTTTTGGTGGGACACCTGAGGTAACAAACCTGAAAGGAGTCCTCCCATCCCACAGATTGACGAAAAACAATTGGGATCGGGTCAAATCCACAGAGAGCAAATTCGTCCATGGCCCATGAGGCCTCCCCAACATTCCACGGCCATCGCTGAAACAAAATCCAGAGACAAAAGCCTGAGCACGCGCCTCAGACTCGCTCATTCTTAATATCCTGAAGAGTTCTTCAGATAAGAACCTACACGGCACCCGAATGCACCCAAAATATATAGTCTAACCTGGGCACTAATGCACTGTCTGACAACCTGAGCCCGGACCTCGTGATCAACACTCAGAGAGCTGACTGCACAATGAGCACATCAGACCCGCCATGGCCTTAGGTCATCATCTCTTCCCTACTTCAGTTTTCAGGCTTCAGAACCTAGACCGTATCTACAATCACTGCCCAGGAGTGACTGAGATGCAGAAATCAGAACTCTTCTTTACCCATGGCAAGAA
>NW_026745263.1:0-2657 GCF_022355385.1 Mustela nigripes
TCCTTTAAGTTTTCCACATACAGTATCATATCATCTGAAAACAGGGAGTTTGACTTCTCTTTTGCCAATTTGGCAAAATTTGGATGCCTCTAATTTCTTTTTGTTGTCTGATTGCTGAGGCTAGGACTTCTAGTACGATGTTGAATAGCAGTGGTGATAACAGACATCCCTGCCGTGTTCCTGACCTCAGCGGAAAAGTATTCAGTTTTTCTCCATTGAGAATGATATTTGCAGTGGGTTTCTCATAGATGGCTTTGATAATATTGATAATATGTGCCCTCTATCCCTACAATTTGAAGAGTTTTAATCAGGAAGGGATACTGCACTTTGTCAAATGCTTTTTCAGCATCTATGGAGAGTATCATATGGTTCTTGTTCTTACTTTTATTGATGTGTTGTATCACATTGATTGATTTGCAGATGTTGAACCAACCTTGTAGCCCTGGAATAAATCCCACTTGGTCGTGGTGAATAATCCTTTTAATGTACTGTTGAATACTATTGGCTAGTATTTTGGTGAGAATTTTCGCATCTGTGTTCATCAAGGATATTGGTCTGTAGTTCTCTTTTTTGATGGGATCCTTGTCTGGTTTTGGGATCAAGGTGATGCTGGCCTCAGTAAAAAAGAGTTTGGGAGTTTTCCTTCCATTTCTATTTTTTATGGAACAGTATCATGAGAATAGGAATTAATTCTTCTTTAAATGTTTGGTAGAATTCCCCTGGGAAGCCATCTGGCCCGGGGCTTTTAATTGTTTGGAGATTTTTGATGACTGTTTCAATCTCCGTACTGGTTATGGGTCTGTTCAGGTTTTCTATTTCTTCCTGGTTCAGTTGTGGTAGTTTATATGTCTCTAGGAATGTATCCATTTCTTCCAGATTGTTGAATTTGTTGGCGTAGAGTTGCTCATAGTATGTTCTTATATTTGTTTGTATTTCTATGGTGTTGGTTGTGATCTCTCCTCTTTCATTCATGATTTTATTTATTTGGGTTCTTTCTCTTTTCTTTTTGATAAGTCTGGAAAGGGGTTTATCAATCTTATTAATTTTTTCAAAGAACCAGCTCCTAGTTTCATTGATTTGTTCTATTGTTTTTTTGTAGTTGTTGGTTTTTTGTGGTTTTTGTTTCTTTGTTTATTTGTTTCTATTTCATTGATTTCTTCTCTGATCTTTATTATTCCTCTTCTCCTGCTGGGTTTAGGCGTTCCTTGTTGTTCTTTCTGCAAATCCTTTAGGTGTAGGGTTATGTTGTGTATTTGAGATCCGAGAGAGAAGCGTGGTTGCACACGTCTGTCGCTGCGCTCCACAGGAGCAAGTCTGGGGAAGCGCAGCATGCCGCCCCCAGAGAAGAGAAGGAGCTGTTGGCCTTGTGGTCGGGAAAAGGTCGGGAAGCAAGAGAGCCTGCCCTGGCAGGAACAGCAGGCCGGTGGCAAGACAAATGTCACCCGCTCCCTTGCGGAGAGAGGAAGCCTGGCTGCTAAGGAGACATGAAGGGACGACTAGGACAGGGACGCATGCTCCACTCTGAGGAAGGAGTCTGGGCAGAAGGTAGGCCTGTCCTGTGCCTCTGGTCCCAAGGGGACAGCATCTCCTTGGACAACTGTCCGTAGGGCAGACTTGGACTAGCTACCTGGCGCCATACCCAGAACTCGCAGAAACAGCTCCCTCGAGAAATGCGCAGTCAGATGCCATCTTCCTCCAAGATGTGACAGCGTTGTCGGTAGCAGGGGTTGTGCCGGAAAAAGAGTGGGGACAATCCCCGAAAGCTCCCCATTCCAGTAACGGGCAGTGTTCAGGGATCCTGTCACCTCTCCTCTCCTGTGAGGAAGGCACCGACCTAGTCCGCGAGTCCGCCTGAGGGCCAAGGCCAAAGGCCAAGTATGCATTGAGTGCCATCCTAGGCCACGCACGCTGCTGCAGGATTTTGACTGTGTCTGCTTAGTTCGGCCTGGCAAGGTGAACCCAGGGCGCCAACATGGAGCCCAAGAAAGCAAGGCCCAAGAGGCACCAGCTCTCCCGCAGCTCTTCTTCCCTGACACGACAGAGTGAACACCCAAAGCCTTGCTGAGGAAGCAGCAGCAAAGTGCCATTCGCGCCAAGCTGAAAACCTCTGAGAAAGCATAGCAGTCGCTGGGAAATCAGAGTCGGTCCTGTGGGCTGCTTTGGTTGCTTGCCTTAGCCTAGGATTCCCAGCACGATGGGAGAAACCCGCATAGAGTGAAAGCCTCTTTGCCGGGGCATCCCCTCTGGGAAAGCACAGCATTCTTTGGGAAATCAGAGTCGGGTCTGTGGGATGCTGCCTGCTGCTTGCCTGAGCTAGTCTCCAAAGCACGGTGTAATAAACCCGCATGGAGTGAAATCCTCTTTGCCTGGGCATCCCCTCTGCCTGAGAGAGAAGCACGGCGGCGCCTGTGGAAAGAGCCTTAAGGAAAGGGACACGTCTGTCACTACAGAGCGATGGAAGCCTGGCTGCTAAGGAGAAACGAGGGGAAGATTAGGGCAGGGGAAAGGGCTCCACTCTGAGGAAGGAGTCTGGGCAGAAAGCATGCCTGTCCTGAGCCTTTGGGCTCAAGGAGACAGCAGCTCCTTGGCCACCTGTCCGTGGTGGAGACATGGGCTTGCCACCAGGCGCCTACCCTGAACTCAAGAAACAACTCCCT
>NW_026745264.1:0-2657 GCF_022355385.1 Mustela nigripes
ATACAGGTAACTAGGTTTAAAGTTTGACAAGTCTTAAGTATTATTTCTGGCATATCTGTTAGTATAGCCCCGTATTTAGTAAGGCGGCCTCCATCATCCATTGGTGGTCTTTGGCTTCTAAGACAAATCTGGACCTGATGTGACATCATTACAGTCAGGGACTGTCCCATAGTGAGCTTTGAGGCTCCTTTTATGAGGGCTATTCTATGCTTAGCTAAAGCATCTATTTGCAATTGCACCTCAACAGAGGTGGCCTCTAGGATAAATATGACTAAGGGATGAAACCAATAAGAAGACCTTTTAGTGGTCCAGCCTTAACAATATCCTGATTACAGAGGATCATTGGCAAGTGAGAAAACTTGTCAAGAGATAAGGGGAGTTCCCCATGCATCATTCAATCCACTCATAAAGAAAGTGGGGTCATCCACGGTGCCTCTAAGTCCATAGTTAATCCTATGGAGTGTGACAGGTTGGCTTTTAGGCAATTTCATTATCCCAGCCACACACAAGGTGTTAGTTAAGTTATATAATTGTAGGGAATTAATCCCATTTTCCAGTTGTTTAATCATGTGCCGTGGGGTCTGCTAATATCCCCACAAAACAGTAAGATCGACTAAAGAAGCTATTGTACAACTTAAAGACAATCAAATCTAGAATTTAACATCCATAAAGGTGTGTTACTAAAACAATTTTTCTCTCTAAAATAACCCTCATTTACAGAGATAGCCAAATCAGGACTAATTCACTTGTGAAACAAATCCAGTTTTTACAAACTTGGCCTAATTGTTTACATAAGCTCAGCAAGAACAGTGAGTGTGATCAATAGATCTTTTAGAATCTGCTTTGCTGGAACTTCTTATAAGGAATCTCTAGGTTGAACTTTTAGTAGCCTCTCCGGGCCAGAAGCCAAGCCCTGTACTTGCCATCAGGCATGCCTGCAATACCTGTTAATTTGGACGAATGCCTCTTCTGAGTCTCCGCACCTACCAAAGAGTGACATTCTTTACTCACCTGGTGAGGCTGCTGGGAAATCTGTAAGCAAGGTATCAGGCCAACAGTCCCAAGGGGCTTTATGGCTCTAGGTTTCATAAAGTCAACCTTAGTTCCTTAAAGCTGTCTGGTCATATCTGAGTCTATGCATGTCTTTCTCAAGTATGACATTCCAGTCAAAGCATTGGTAAAATAACCAGTTTCCAATGGTGTCCTGTTACAAGGAGAACAGATTCTTATTGAACTTATGCAAATGACTGCCATGGAAGAATGCTTACTGAGACCTTTTGGTTTCAGAGGGTTCAGATAGAGAGAAAAGCTTGAATGCTTTGAGCACTTTCATATCTCTATAAGTTACAGATAACTAGGAGGAAGTATCCCTAGTCTGGAAGAGCAAACATTAGAGAAAACCAGCAATGTTTAAAGTAAGACAAAACTTTAAGAGACACAACACTATAATCTTTTAGTTTATTTAGTTCCATATTACTAAATCTGGTGAATGCAGCTTTAGTCAGTTTTGGAAATTCTTACCCATTTCAGTTTTAGGATTTTCAAGTATATCAAATATCTGTTTTTGTCCTGAAAGTCCTTTATAGGAATCTCCTTGAAGATAAAACTCATTTTACAAGAAAATTAAAACAATTATAAATGACAAAAAACTCAGAATGGATATGGTTAGAGCTAAAGAGACATGGGAGTTTACAATTTAGCTGCAAGAAAATCAGGTTACAATTTTTGTGACATATAACATTTCCATAATTACAATATCAAGCGATGATCTCTCAAAACATTAAAACTTTAGGAAGTGCATAGAATCTCTAAAATAGTTATAGCATTTTCCCAAATGTAACCCAAGGTTTATCATTGGTTTAAATCTTGTCAACAATTGCTAAAACCTTAGAAAGTTTAAAAACACATGCCTAAATATAATTAGGGATGTTAAACACCTGATAAAACAAAACATAGGAACTGAATTTTCCAGGCAGGCAAAGAGAAAACCATTTACATTTTTTAACAGATCAATTAGCTAAGAAAACTTTGCCCCTTTTTTATTTTATTTCTAAGTGTGCAGTCTTAAGATAGGAGTTTTCTGGGTTTCCCTCCCATCATGAATGATGTCGCAGACAAAGGAGGGGGATCTTTCCCCTTCTGTCCTGTTCCCATCCCTCCTGGGAATTTAGGAGCATCTTAGCTAAGGCCTGTCCATATAAACCCCAGACCAGGCTACTCCATGGAGTAGATGACCATTATGCCATATGACGCCCTGCAAGACTCAAGGTGCAGCCCACTCAGACTCCGTAGCCGAAGTGGTGGAGCCATACAGACACATTCATACAGTCAGGCACTCTCCAGATTCAAACAGGTTGGATATCCTCCCCTTCTGGGCATCTCTGACTAATGAAAAGAGTGAAAGTCTCCCCTTTCACTCTTTACAGATTAGAGTGAGTTTCTATGGTTACAGGCAATGGAGGATGGTAACAGGGTGTTTTTGCAGTCTCTCAAGGTTGGGCTGTTTCCTTAATCTCTCAAGGCCAAATGGCCCTTATACTTGGAAGTATAATCTATGTGGAGGCAGGTCAGGAGAGTGCTAAATCACCTTGGAGGCTGTTTTTCTCTCTTTTTTAGTCTGTCCTGACCATATCTAAAATTTCTTTTGTGAAGATTTC
>NW_026745265.1:0-2657 GCF_022355385.1 Mustela nigripes
GTGTTACATGGAGTAGTGCTGGGAGATCATGAGACACTAACGCTTTTAATCTTCTATCATGGGCTTGTTTCCTGAAGTGCATCTTTATAGACTATTCTCTCATTCTCCCAAGAGATTTTGAAAAATACAGTTTTATCTTTATGAGGCATACTGTGGGTTCTGCCAATCTCAGCTGAACGTGTTGCCCGTAAAGAACAAGGTAGCAGATCCAGTAGGAACAGACCCCATGGCGCCACCAGAGACGGAACGTGCAGAAGAGGCCAGGAGGTCGTTCACTTCTCCTGGTTGATCGTTTTGATCACTGCTGCCCAGTTCTGGAATTATGGGCCCATTTTGAGGGAACCAGATTCTGGCATTTATTTTTCTAAGGAACGTCAGGTGCACACATGAAGAGAGGAGAAGCAACAGAGGGGAAGAAGGTGAGTATCTCTCCAAGGCCCAGAAAAGAAGAGGCTGAGAGGCAGGAAGCGACCTGTGGAGATGCTTTGAAGAGGGCCCCCTGTTGGAGCTGTTTCAGTCCTTGTAGGCAGGGGTCTTGTGTGAGGGAGTTGGCCCCCAGGAGGGTAGTTCTGGTGTCAAGGGCAGAGACTCATTCCCAATGTGCAGATGGTCCCACCAGTTGTTTAAAAGGGACCCCTGGGAACAGCCCCATAGTCCTTAGAGCCCTGGTTTGGGAATGCAGAGAATGTTGGGGCGGCCAGCTGGAGGATACGGGTGTCTGCGGCCCTTACGTGTGTAACAGGCTTTCTCCAGTATCCTGGCTCTTTGTTGTAATCGCAGAAAGTACTGGTTTCATAACTGTTTCACACGTCACAACTGAAAATTGAGTGGAAAAGAAAAGGGTGCCTGGGTGGCTCAGTGGGTGAAAGCCTCTGCCTTTGGCTCAGGTCATGATCTCAGGGTCCTGGCATGGAGTCCTGCATTGGGCTCTCTGCTCAACGGGGAGCCTGCGTCCTCCTCTCTTTCTACCTACTTGTGATCTCTCTCTATCAAATAAATTTTTAAAAAATTATTTTCTTTAGAGACAATTTGGAGTCAGTTTTATTCATCCTGAAAGGCCCATCAGGTTTTTGTGTGGAAGTCTGAATTTTGTTCTACTCAGCAGGCTTGAGGGAAGATAGTAGAATTGCTCAGTAGTATTTCCAGCAAGTGTTCTAGTGTCCCTGCAGACAACATGCTGTTCCCTTAATACTTCTTAAGATGTTCCTGTCGGGCCAGAGTCACCCAGTGTTTGGCCTGGCCCTCACCATGCTTATGTGAAGTAATTCCTAGAAATAAATTTGATTAACTGTTCACCACACCTCTGGGGATCCTCAGCCACATTTGGAAATGCTAACTGTGGCTCATTGTTCAGTCTCAAATGCAGGGAATTGAGGTTACTTGGAACCCCAAATGGGCCTTTTTTAACAGGTTCAGGAGAGGAAGGATTGGGTAGAGAATCTGAGGAAAAGGGATCTTCAGAGAAAGAAGTTGGGGGATGGTTTCACAGGAGAAGGGAATGGGGTAGAGGGAAAAGAGGAGGAGGCCACTGGAGGCCTGAACACCAGGTGGTGGCAGCTCCGGAGACCAAGAAGATGGGGGAGGGGCAAAGGGGATCAAAAGCTATTTTGATACCTTTCAGTGGCTCGCCTCTGTGAATTTAGAAATGGTGTTTTGCAGAGAAGCACCATTAGGTCCTGATAGCGTTTGGAAATCTCCAAAATAGCCAGTGAAGCAGGCATTGGATCTGGTTTTGACCACTGTAGTCGTGGCTGTTAAATTGAATTTTGATAAGGGTCAATTTGGAGAGATCAAAAGTTCCCCATAAATACCATTGATGTTCTAAGTTCTTGTGAAGTTAGTCCATTTAGTTAGAAGCGCATGTGAGGAGAGGTAGTTTTTGTTAAGTGTAACACCAGAGGATGCCACAAATCGGATAGAGGGATACCCTCAAAGCATTTTGATGTCTGGGATCCCATTTCTAAGCCTTTTCTTTAGAACAAAAAGAAATTCCTAACAGGAATTTCAACAGGAATGGGTCAGTTTCAAAAGGAGTTGGTCTGAAGGCCAGCTCACGTCCAGAGAGATGGGGTCTGGAAGCTGATGGTCAGGAATGAATTTGGAATCATCTTTGGTGCAAAGAGGTTAGTTTTATCAAAGCATGGGGACAGGAGCCAGGGATGGGGCAAGCTGCCCTGGGGTTGGGAGGAGTGGCCAGTTATATATTTTCAAGTTGAAGGACACTAACAGATAGCATCAGTCTCTAAGGAGTTTGTTACCAACGTTTTAAGGACCTTGAGAGACTGGCTTTTAGTAATAAAAGGCATTTATTGCTGTGTAGTAAAAGCTTGGTCTTGAGACCTTTAAGTATGTATCAGTTAGCCATACGTTGGAGGGTGATTGTTAATACATGTCTTCGGGGTAGAGTTGAAGGGAGTTTCCTGAGGAATTTTTATATCTTAAAGGAGGTTACCAGGATCATGGAAGTAGGGCTAACGTTGAGCTAAGGTTGCTTTTTTCTCGTAGCAAAGCATGAACATCGAGGCAGTGAGTTCCTAGAGGAATGTCATGCTGGCCGTCTCAAGGACTTGTTTGTAGGTTGCCAGGAAATTGGATTTTTCTTTTGCATTAATTCTCCACATCACTTCCTCCTGAGCAGTTGTGACCCTTAAATCTTA
>NW_026745266.1:0-2657 GCF_022355385.1 Mustela nigripes
GGTGGAATTTTGATCAGAATGGCATTAAAAGTATAGATTGCTCTAGGCAGTATAGACATTTTAACAATGTTTATTCTTCCGATCCAAGAGCATGGAATGGTCTTCCATCCTTTCATGTCTTCTTCAATTTCTTTCATGAGTGTTCTGTAGTTCCTTGAGTACAGATCCTTTACCTCTTTAATGAGGTTTATTCCCAGGTATCTTATGGTTCTTGGTGCTATAGTAAATGGAATCGATTCTCTAATTTCCCTTTCTGTATTTTCATTATTAGTGTATAAGAAAGCCACTGATTTCTGCACATTGACTTTGTATCTTGCCACGTTGCTGAATTGTGTACGAGTTCTAGTAGTTTGGGGGTGGAGTCTTTTGGGTTTTCCATATAAAGTTTGACTGAATCATGTCATCTTCCGAGAGAGATCTTCATTGCCAATTTGGATAAGTTTTATTTCTCTTTGTTGTCTGATTGCTCTTGCTAGGACTTCTAATACTATGTTGAACAAGAGTGGGGAGAGTGGTCATCCTTGTCATGTTCCTGATCTCAACAGGAAGGCTGCAAGCTTTTTCCAATTGAGGATGATATTTGCTGTGGGTCTTTCTTAGATAGATTGTATGGAGTTCAGGAATGTTCCCTCTATCCCTATACTTGGAAGCGTTTTAATCAGGAACCGATGCTGGATTTTGTCAAATGCTTTTTCTGCATCAATTGAGAGGACCATGTCATTCTTCTCTCTTCTCATATTAATTTGTTCTATCACATTGATTGATTTGCGAATGTGGAACTATTCTTGTAGCCCAGGAATGAATCCCACCTGGCATGGTGGATAATCATCTTAATGTGCTGTTGGATCCTGTTTGCTAGGATCTTGTTGAGAATCTTAGCATCCATATTCATCAGTGATATTGGTCTGAAATTCTCCTTTTTGGTAGGGTCTTTTCCTGGTTTGGGGATCAAGGTAATGCTGGCTTCATAGAAAGAGTCTGGAAGTTTTCTTTCTGCATCAGTTTTCTGAAACAGCTTCAGGAGAATAGGTATAATTTCTCCTTTGAAAGTTTGGTAGAATTCCCCAGGGAATCCATGAGGCCCTGGGCTCTTGTTTTTTGGTAGGTTTTTGATCACTGCTTCAACCTCATTAATATATATCGGTCTGTTTTGGTTGTCAATTTCTTCCTGGTTCAATTTTGGGAGTTTATAGTTTTACAAGAATGCATCCATTTCATCTAGGTTGCTTACCATAAGGATATATGCTATATATGGCATATAAGTGTTGCTAATAACTTCTGATGATTGTTTCTACTTCCTTGGTGTTGGTTGTGATCTCTCCCTTTTCATTCATAATTTTATGAATTTGAGCTTTCTCTCTTTTCTTTTGGATTAGTGTGGCCTATGGTTTATCAATCTTATTGACTCTTAAAAAAAAAAAAAAACAGCTTCTAGGGATGCCTCGGTGGCTCAGTTGGTTAAGCGGCTGCCTTTGACTCAGGTCATGATCCCATTGTCCTGGGATCGAGTCAAACATCGGGCTCCTTGCTCGGTATGGAGCCTGCTTCTCCCTCTGCCTCTGCCTGCCATTTTTTCTGTCTGTGGTCACCCTCTCTCCCTCTCTCACTCTGACAAATAAATAAATAAAATCTTAAAAAAAAACACCAGCTTAAAAAAAACCAAAAAAACAAAAAACAAAAAACAAAAACAAACAAAAACCACCAGCTTCTAGTTTCTTTGATACATTCTACTGTATCTCTGGTTTCTACCTCATTGATCTCAGCTCTAATCTTGATGATTTCCCTTCTTATGTGTGGAGCTGGATTGATTTGTTGTTGATTCTCCAGTTCTCTAGGGTGTAGAGAAAGCTGCTGTGTTCTGGATTTTTAAATTTTTTTGAGGGAGGCTTGGATGGCTATGTATATCCCCATTAGGACCACCTTTGCTGTATCCCATAGGTTTTGGACCAAAGTGACTTCATTCTCATTGGTTTCCATGAATTGTACAGTTCTTCTTTGATCTCCTGGTTGATCCAAGCATTCTTAAGCAAGGTGGTCTTTAGCTTCCAGGTGTTTGAGCTCCTTCCAAACTTTTCCTTGTGATTGAGCTCCAGTTTCAAAGCATTGTGATCTGAGAATATGCAAGGAATCATTGCAGTCTTTTGGTATCAGTTGAGTTCTGATTTGTAACCCAGTATGTGTTATATTCTGAAGAAGGTTCCATGTGCACTTGAGAAGAATGAGTACTCTGTTGTTTTAGGGTGGAACGTTCTTTATATGTGTATGAGGTCCATCTGGTCCAATGTGTCATTCAATGCTCTTGTTTCTTTTTGATCTTCTGCTTCGATGATCTATTTCTGAGAGAGGCATGTTAAGATCTCCTACTATTAATGTATTCATATCAATATGACTCTTTATCTTGATTAACAGTTTTCTTATGTCATTGGCTGCTCCCATACTGGGGACATAGGTATTTACAATTGTTAGATCATCTTGGTGGATAGTCCCTTTAAGAATGATGTAGTGTCCTTCTGTATCTCTGACTATAGTCTTTAGTTTAAAATCTAATTTATCTGATATGAGAATCGCTACCCCGGCCTTCTTTTGAGGCCCATTGGCATGAAAGATGCCTCTCCATCCCTTCACTTTCAGTCTGGGTGTATCTTTAGGTTCAAAAT
>NW_026745267.1:0-2656 GCF_022355385.1 Mustela nigripes
TGGGTTCTCAGACTTCCGTCCTCAGACTACTGGCCCACAATCCCTCCAGTTTGGCAATCCAGAACTACAATTCAGCACTCTTCCTGCCCTCCAGAGGAAAAACATTGCTCTCTGCGGCTACCCAGAAACCCCAAATGAGGATCAACCTGCACGGCATTCGGTTCTACACCAAATATATACGCTGACCTGGACACTAATGCCCTTTCTGTCACAGCCTGAGCCTGGACCTCCTGGCCCCACCCAGACAGGTGGCCGCACACTGAGCACATCAGTCCCGCCATGGCCTTAGGTCGTCATCTCTTCTCAACCTCGGTTTTCAGGCTTCAGAACCTAGATCTTATCTCCAATCATGGCCCGGGTTTGAAAATGATGCAGAAATCAGAAGTTTTTCCCCATGGCAAGAAACCTTGTGGTTGGCATGTTGTCCAAGAGTCATATTAGATGAAACCATGGTGGCCCATGAGGCCCCGCCCATGCTTGCAGGCCACATTGGTCACAAACACACATTGTGACCCTCAGCATGAACCCAGTCCTCAGGTAAGGCCTCTCAGTGGCTGGATGGAGAGACAGCATATTGGGCTTTCCATGCCCCTAGGCCCCAATTTTTAACCATAGAGCGGGTTGTCCCAACACTGATCCCCAGGGCTCTGCATTGGAATTCCTCTTTTGGTGGGACCCCTGAGGTAACAAACCTGAAAGGAGTCCTCCCATCCCACTGATTGACGAAAAACAATTGGGATCGGGCCCAATCCACAGAGAGTAAGATTCGTCCATGGCCCATGAGGCCTCCCCAACATTCCACGGCCGTCGCTGATACAAAATCCAGAGACAAAAGCCTGAGCACGCGCCTCAGACGCGCTCATTCTTCTTATCCTGAAGAGTTCTTCAGATAAGAACCTACACGGCACTCGAAGGTACCCAAAATATATAGTCTAACCTGGGCACTAATGCACTGTCTGACAACCTGAGCCCGGACCTCGTGACCAACCCCAGACAGCTAAGTGCACACGGAGCACATCAGATCCGCCATGGCCTTAGGTCATCATCTCTTCCCTAACTCAGTTTTCAGGCTTCAGAACCTAGACCTTATCTCCAATCACTGCCCAGGGGTGACTGTGATGCAGATATCCGAACCTATTCTTACCCATGGCAAGAAACCTTGTGGTTGGCATGTTGTCAAACGTTCAGTGAAGGAGAAACCAGCATTCACCCTGAGGCCCCGCCCATTCTTGAGTGCGACGAGGGCATAAACACGCATTGGGCTTGCCATTCCCCTAGGCCCCAATTTTTAACAATATTTCGGGTGTCCCTTCAGTCTTCCCCAGGGCTCTGCTTTGGAATTCCTCTTTTGGTGGGACACCTGAGGTAACAAACCTGAAAGGAGTCCTCCCATCCAACAGATTGACGAAAAACAATTGGGTCGGGCCAAATCCACAGAGAGCAAGATTCGTCCATATCCCATGAGGCCTCCCCAACATTCTACGGCCATCGCTGATAAAATATCCAGAGACAAAAGCCGGAGCATGCGCCTCACACTAGCTCATTTTTCATATCCTGAAAGTTCTTCAGATAAGAGCCTAACGGCACTCGAATGCACCCAAAATATACAGTCTAACCTGGGCACTAATGCACTGTCTGACAACCTGAGCCCGGACCTCGTGACCAACACACAGACAGCTGACCGCACACTGAGCACATCAGACCCGCCATGGCCTTAGGTCATCATCTCTTTTACCTCTGTTTTCAGGCTTCTGAACCTAGACCTTATCTCCAATGACTGCACAGCGGTGACTGTGATGCAAAAATCAGAACTCTTCCTTACCCATGGCAAAAAACCTTGTGGTTGGCATGTTGTCCAACGTTCAGTGTAGGAGAAACCAGCATTCACCCTGAGGCCCCGCCCATTCTTGAGTGTGACGAGGGCAAAAACACACATTGTGATTCTCAGCGTGAGTCCTGTCCTCTAGTACGTCCTCTAATTGTCTGGACCATTAGATGTCATAATGGGCTTAACATGTCCCTAGGCCTCAATTTTTATCCAGATTTCTAGTTGTCCAATCGCCGCTCCCCAGGGCTCTACTCTGGTATCCCTCATTTGGTGGGACACCTGAGGTTGAAAAACAAAACAAAACAAATCAACAACAACAGAACAACGGACTTCTTCCATCCCACAGAATGACCCCAAACTCTTTGGACGGGGCCAAACCCCAGAGATAAAGACTCGTCCATTTCCCATGAAGTCACCCGGAAATTTCACAACCATGAGTGATAAGATATCCAGAGACATAATCTTGAGCAAGAGCCTCAAACTCGCCCTTTTTTCATATCCCGAAGCGTCCTCCTCATGGTCTGTAGATCAGTCCTGCCCTACCTATGACCCGAAACATAAGCCGAGTTTGTGTTTTAAGACAACTGTCCAAACAGCCCTGACCTACACACCCTACAGGCTCAGGCCCCTGGAGCCAAACCTGACGACTCTGCTTGCCCTCTCCAAGGGAATTGTATGTGCCCATTCCAATGGCCACAATCCTACTAAGGGGATAAACCTCCAAATCCCTGAGGCCATCCCAATATTTGTGACTTCCCAGGGCAAACAGGGGCAATCTGGCCGCACCTGAGCACCTACCGGAACTCAGAACCGTAGACTGATGTCCAC
>NW_026745268.1:0-2656 GCF_022355385.1 Mustela nigripes
GCCAGGTGTTCCCTGTCTCTAGGAATTACTTCCTCCCGGGCCTGTGATCCTTTCAGGGTCAGCATCCCAACTCGGAGAGTAAGAGAGGTTTACCGTGTCCTGCCTGACCCAACAAATGTGAGGACCCAAGTGCTGCTTGGGTCCCAAATCAAAGACCTTTATGGTCTAGACTTCTCATTTCCATGGTGGGAGAGTTTCCTCAAATCTTTAGTAGCTTCTACTTGTCTTTTTCCAGGCCGTTCCTGGACCAGCAGCCCAGCTGAGGGCCTTTCCTAGGCAAAGCCCTCCAGCCTGCCTTATCTCTGTGCCCCTCCTCCTCAAGTTCCTGATTACCCGGATGTAATCTGTAAAATCAACCTTGGGTGACTGGATGATTGCCACCATCCAAATCTCTTTTTTTTAATCTTTTTGTTGTTTAACTGGGAAGTTTGACGAGAATTCTCCAGTCTTATCTCTTATTATTTGGGGTCCAGAAGCACTGACTCTTCTACCTTTAAATTTTTATTTGTAGAATTTTTATCTGTTAGACTTTCTCATGCCTTCTCTCTCTCTGCTGGAAAACCATGTGATTCTGGCTGGAGGTCATCTCTTTCCTGTAATACCTTATAAAAGGTATTTATATATCTACATCTAGGTGGTCACAGATCTAGGCGGTCACTCTAACGCCTGCCACCACTTTCTCTGGAGCTAAGGGCTCAGGAGGCCTGAAGTCTCCCTCCCAAAGCATTCCAGGCTGCTCATTTACCAAATATTTGCCATGACTTACCACAGCTTACAGACCATCTGGTCTCCATCTCCATGTCTATCTTCTCCACCTGTCCCTCAGCCACTAAATCATTGTCACATGTTTTTTTTCAAAGCACCTGCCTTCAAGGTGCCATTTAAAAAAAAGGTCCCTGACAGTAATGCTCACAAGCCGATAGAATAATAAATTCCCATCCTCAGTGGTTTAATAGAGAAGAATTTTATTAATTGTCCATGAAGAACAAAATGGCACAAGGGTCAAGAGAGGGAGCTTGTTCTACTCAGGGCTTTGGGTTTTTTTCGTTTTTTGTTTTTTTTTTTTTTAATTTTTTTAATCTTGTGGCTTCCTGTGATGAAGTTCTAGACCTAGGTGAGGTTTAGTGGGCTAAGCTCCGGAGCCGATGACCAAGAAAGAATTTTTGAGACATCTTTGGTGCAAAATGGTGGTTTATTAAAGTGTGGGGACAGGACCCGTGGGAAGGAAGAGCTGCTGCCCCGGAGTTGTGAGGGATGGCAGGTTATGTACCCTCAGTTGGGGAAGGTGAGGGGAGGGGAGGTTTCAATGAACTTTCATATGCTAAAGAGGGTGCCCTGATACCGGAGGCCTTGAGGCTTGATCAATTTTGTCTTTTGGCCAGCCATTAACATCAAGATAGTTGGGAAATTTTTGGTGGGATGTCATAATCAATCATCTTTGTTAGTGAGATTTAGGTTTAGAAGAGATTTAACTATATTTACATTCCCTTCTACCTCAGCCTCCCTCAGTTTTGTTTGTGGTCGGAAGGGAGACATAAGGGCTTGAGGAACTGAGTTATTTGCCTCTGGAAATTTGTGCTATTGATAAGGTCAGGGGTGCCTGAGGAAAGCTACCCATATTACTGAGGGGGAGCGGAAGGAGAGGGGGTACAAGGTACCAGCTTTTGCTTTGTCTTCAGCCAGCCTCCTGCTCCCTCATCCCCTAGACTTTTGGGATGCCTGGCTACGTCCTCTGCTTCTGGTCAGCAGACAAGGGAGAGATGGTAGGGTCATATGTCTGGCATCTATGGGCAGGCCTAGAATGGTGGGCCTCACTTCTGGCCACATCCCTTTGGCCAACATTTATTTGCATGGCCACACCTTTCTTAAGAAAGCTGAGACATGTAGTCTACTTATAAGCCCAGAAGAAAGAAAGATGGATTTGGTAAACAGCTGGCCAGTCTCCATCCCAGGGTACCAGTATATTCCAAGTGCAACCCAGGGACCCTGACTACTGGCGAGCCATGCATACAGTATGGGTTCACGCTTCCCTCAAAGCGTGAGCCTGGTGGGGGGTATTAGGGAGGGCATGTATCACATGGGTGTGGCACATAAACAATGAATGCTGGAACACCTAAAAGAAATAAAATAAAATGGGCAGATAAATAAGTAAAAAGCTTCACCAACATTCAGCACTATTTAAAGTCTAATCTTCTTTATTCCATGTGGTTCACGTATACAGTGGAATGTTACACAGCCATCAGAAAGGATGAGTACTCACCGTTTGCATCAACATGGATAGAACTGGAGGGGATTATGTCGAGTGAGATAAGCAAGCAGAGAAAGTCAGTCATATGGCTTCACTCCTATGTGGAACATAAGGAATAGCACGGAGGACATTAGGGAAAGGGAGGGAAAACTGAAGGGGGGGGGAGTAAGAGGGGGAGGCGAACCCTGAGAGTTTATGGACTCTGGGAAACAATCTGAGGGTTTCAGAGGGGAGGGGAGTGGGAGGATGGGGTTGCTCTGTGATGGATGTGTTGTAGTGAGTGCTGGGGGTTATATGCAAATCGTGAATCATGGAATGAAAGACCCGCGGATCCCCTTACCCAAGAATCCAACACTGCCACTGGATGCAATCAGCAAGAGGTTCTTTATTGTTACGCAGGCGCCTGCG
>NW_026745269.1:0-2656 GCF_022355385.1 Mustela nigripes
CACTTCTCTGTCAGGCAGAGGGGACGCCCAGGCCAAGAGGATTTCGCTCCATGCGGGTTTATTACACCGTGCTCTGGAGACTAGCCCGGCAAGCAGCATGCAGCATCCCAAGACCCGACTCTGATTTCGCAAGGAATGCTGTGCTTTCCCACAGGGGATACCCCGGCAAAGAGGCTTTCGCTCTATGTGGGTTTTCTCCATCGTACTTCGAATACTAGGCTAAGGGAAGCAACAAAAGCAGCCCACAGAAACGACTCTGATTTCCCAGCGACTGCTATACTTTCGCAGAGGTTTTCCGCTTGGCGCGATCCGCACTTCGCTGTTGCTTCTTCAGCAATGTTCTGGTTGTTCGCTCTGTCGTGGCAGGGAAGAAGAGCCGCGGGAGAGCTGGTGCCTCTTGGGCCTTGCTTTCCCGTGATCCAAGTTCACGCCCGGGGTTCAACTTTCTAAGCCGAGCTAAGCAGACACGCTCAGAACCCTGCAGTAGCGTGCTTGGCCTTGCATGGCACTCTATGCCTATTTCCATCTCCTGGCGTAGGTAAGGCTTTGCCTTTTGCTCTGATGCTCAGGCACACTCGGGGTCTAGGCCAGTGCCTTTTCCACAGGATAGAGGAGGCGACAGGATCCCTGCACACGGCCCGTTCACTGGGATGGGGGACTGTCTCCACTTCTTGCCCGGAACACCCCTGCCACCCACAAAGCTGCCACATCTTGGTGGAAGAGGGCATCTGACTGCCCATTTCTCCATGGGGTTGTTTCTGCGAAATTCCGGGTATGGCATCTGGTGGCAAGCCTGTCTGCCCTTGGGACAGGTGGCCAAGAAGATGCTGTCCCCTTGGGACCAGAGGCACAGGACAGGCCTGCCTTCTCCCCAGACTCCTTCCTCAGAGTGGAGCACGCATACCTGCCCTAGTCGTCCCCTCATGTCTCCTTAGCAGACAGGCTCCATCTCTCTGCACAGGGAGCAGGTGACACTTGTCTTGCCACCAGCCTGCTCTTCGTGCTATGGCAAGCTATCCTGCTTCCCGAGCTTTTTCCAACCTCAAGGCCAATGGCTCCTTCTCTTCCTCGGGGGCGGCGTGCTGCGACTTCTGCACACTTGCTCCTGGGGAGTGCGGTGACAGTCGTGTGCAACCACGCTTCTCTCTCAGGCAGTGGGGATGCTAGGGCAAAGAGTATTTCGCTCCATGCGGGTATCTTCCACTGAGCTACGGAGACTAGCTCAGGCAAGCCGCAGCAGCAACCCCAAACCCAACTCTAGTTTCCCAAGGAATGCTGTGCTTTCCCAGGGGAGATGCCCAGGCAAAGAGGCTTTCGCTGTATGCGGGTTTCTCCCACCGCGCTGCGAATACTAGGCTATGGCAATCAACAAAAGCAGCCCACAGACCGACTGATTTCCCAGCGACTGCTATGCTTTCGCAGAGGTTTTCAGCTTGTCGTGAACCTCACTTCGCTGCTGCTTCTTCAGCAAGGCTCTGGTTGTTTGCTCTGTCGTGGCAGGGAAGAAGAGCCGCGGGAGAGCTGGTGCCTCTTGGGTCTTGATTTCCTGGATCCAAGTTCGCGCCCAGGGTTCACCTTGCTAAGCCGAACTAAGCAGACACATTCACAACCCTACAGCATCGTGCGTGACCTAGCATGGCACTCTATGCCTATTACCATCTCCTGGCGTAGGTAAGGCTTTGCCTTGTGCTCTGTTGCTCAGGCAGACTAGGGGTCTAGGCCAGTGCCTTCACCAAGGGTAGAGGAGGCGACAGGATTCCTGCACACGGCCCGTTCACTGGGATGGGGAACTGTGGGGGACTGTTTCCACTCCTTCCCCGGCACAGCCTCTGCCACCCACAAAACTGCCACATCTTGGTGGAAGAGGGCATCTGACGGCCCATTTCTCCATGGGGTTGTTTCTGCGAATTCCGGGTATGGCATCTGCTGGCAAGCCTGTCTGCCCTTGGGACTGGTGGCCAAGAAAATGCTGTCCCCTTGGGACAAGAGGCACAGGACAGGCCAGCCTTCTTCCCAGACTCCTTCCTCAGAGTGGAGCATGCGTACCTGCCCTAGTCGTCCCTCATGTCTCCTTAGCAGCCAGGCATCCATCTCTCTACACAAGGAGCAGGTCACAATTGTCTTGCCACCAGCCTGCTGTTCCTGCCATGGCAAGCTATCCTGCTTCCCGAGCTTTTTAGGACCTCAAAGCCAATGGCTCCTTCTCTTTCCCGGGCGCGGCGTGCTGCACCTTCCCACACTTGCTCCTGGGGTGCGCGTTGACAGACGTGTGCAACCACGCTTCTCTCTCAGGCAGAGGGGATGCTAGGGCAAAGAGTATTTCGCTCCATGCGGGTATCTTCCACTGAGCTGCGGAGACTAGCTCAGGCAAGCAGCAACAGCATCCACAAACCCAACTCAGATTTCCCAAGGAATGCTGTGCTTTCCCAGGAGAGATGCCCAGGCAAAGAGGCTTTCGCTGTATGCGGGTTTCTACCACCACGAGACTGGGCTCAGGCAAGCAGCAGCAGCCCGTAGAACATTTCTCAGCGAATGCTGTGCTTTCACAGAGGCTTTGGCTTGGAGCGAACTGCACTTTGCCGCTGCTTCCTCAGCGAGGCTTCAGTCGCTTCAGGAAAGAAGAGCTGCGGGAGAGCTGGTGCCATTGGGCCTTGCT
>NW_026745270.1:0-2656 GCF_022355385.1 Mustela nigripes
ACACACACACACACACACACACACACCCATACCAGTTTGACAGGCAACTCAACTTTAAAGGAAATTCTGTAACATGTTACCCTTGTCTTATACAAATAACTAAAAGGAAATAAAAGAGAGCAAAACCTTAGCATTTTTTATGATGTTTGTGTAACTGATAGGCAAATTGGACACAGTAAATGATACTCTAGTCTCATTGTTGATCATGTAAGGATACATAGATATAAAATTTCTGGGATAAATCCCACTTACACACTATAAAATGCAACTTGGTTATATATTTTATATGTATTCTATAATACAACAAATAATGTATGTACATAGAATGTACATAAAATGGAGGAAGAGAGAGACTTTAAAAGTAGAGTTTAAATAGAAGTGTTTATCCTAGAAATTTAATAATGGTTTATTTTTTTTTTAAAGATTTTATTTATTTATTTGACAGAGATCACAAGCAGGCAGAGAGACAGGCAGAGAGAGAGGGGAAAGCAGGCTCCCTGGTGAGCAGAGAGCCCGATGCGGGGCTCGATCCCAGGACCCTGGGATCATGACCTGAGCTGAAGGCAGAGGCTTTAACCCACTGAGCCACCCAGGCGCCCCTTAATAATGGTTTAATAGCAAAAATTATATGGATGCAATTCATCCCATTAATGGACTAAAAGAGATAAACTATATAATGATCTCATTATATGTGTGAAAACATTTGCTATGACTTAGAATTCATTCAAAATAATACACCTTAGTAAAGTAGGAAAAGATGGGAATTCATTAACACTTTAAAGGACATCTTCGGGGTGCCTGGGTGGCTCAGTGGGTTAAAGCCTCTGCCTTCGGCTCAGGTCATGATCCCAGGGTCCTGGGATCGAGCCCCATATCAGGCTCTCTGTTCAGCAGGGAACCTGCTTTCCTCTCTCTCTGCCTGCCTCTCTACCTACTTGTGATCTCTGTCTGTCAAATAAATAAATAAAATCTTTAAAAAAAAAAAAAAGGACATCTTCAAAAAATACACTGATAGTGAATCATTATATGCATTTTCCTTAAAATGGTAAAGAAAAAAAAATGGACTCTATTAATACTTATATTCAACAGCACAACAGAACAAGTAACAACAGAAATATGAAGCAAAAGATAGCCAGGAAGCAACAAATTAGTATTATTCAGAGATGATGTAAAAATCCCCCACAGAAATCCAAACAAATGCATAGAATTAGTCTATAATGTCAATAAGAGTGCAACAGGGTTGACTGACACAGATCAGTAGATAAAAATCTAGAATTGATATATATTAGTAAAAACTAATTAAAATAAGTAATTTTCAAAGAGTCTCATTCTCAAAAACAAAATATACGAATATGACAAAACCAAATATTATCTGGAGAAATTAAAAATTAGCACTTTCATGAAAAAAAAGTCATAAAACTGACACAAGGAACTAACTATGAAGAACTATATTTCTTACTAAGCTAGGAAGAGTTATTATAAAAATGTCAAAATTAATATATAAAAACTTCAAAAGACTTTTCCAGAAACTGTCTTCATCTGAAAATTCATATGGATTGGCATATTAACAGTAGGAATTCTAAAAGAGAACAAGACAGGAAGAATCATCATACCCAATAGTAAACCTAAAAGGCTGTAATAGACGTAAGGCAGAAATGTTGAAGTGGAGATACACATACAGATCAGTGACCAGCACAAAGGACTGCAGATGCACAAATGCTGATACTGGGGATAGCTGACAGAGCTGGTATTACAGAAGAGTAGGACTAGCACAGGAAATTCATAAATAGCACCAAGAATATTGATTATCCAAACAAAAATGAAATTATGTTTACATAATTATGTTTACACACAAAAGGAAACAATTGAAAATATCCATGTCAATTAAGGAACTTAATATAAAATGCCTAATTTTTAAAATGTTAGGAAAAAATATCAAAGCATGTGTTTAAGAATTTGCATTAAAGAAGGATAATTAAATCAAACAAAAAGCATGAAGCATAAAAGAGAAAATGGACAGACTACACAGACTACAACAGAGCTAAAAACATCTGTATGATAAAAGACATCATAAATTAAATGATAAATTACAGTCTTACTAGCCATAAAAAATTAGTACCCAGAATATACAAAAAGACTCTTATTAATCAATGATTAAGTAAATAAGCAAACAAATTTGAAAACAAAGACCCCATTGGAAAATGGGCAAAAGATGAAGTCTCAATAATTTGTTTTTCCTTTTGTATCCTTTACCTCAAGAGACATATCTAGAAGGAATTTGGTATGGCCAATGTCAAAGAAGTTACTGCCTGTGTCCTCCTCTAGGATTTTTATGGTTTCAGGTCTCACATTTAGGTCTTTCATCTATTTTCAATATATTTTTGTGTATGGTATAAGAAAGTAGTCCAGTTTCATTATTTTGCATGTCACTCTCCAGTTATCCCAACACCATTTGCTATTATCCAGCAATTGCAATACTTGGTATTTACCCAAAAGGTAAAAAAAAAACACTAATTCATCAAAGGGACACAGCACCCTGACGCTCACAGCAGCATTATCTACAATAGCCAAATTATGGAAACAGTCCAAGTGTCCATCAACAAATGAATGGATAAAAAACATTTGAGAGATCTCTCTCTCTCTCTCTCTCTCTCTC
>NW_026745271.1:0-2656 GCF_022355385.1 Mustela nigripes
GCTCAGCCTCCATCCCCAGGTGATGCTGCCAGATCAGTTGTCAGTTGTCATGAACTTGCTGTAGTTCCTCAAATGCACTGTGCTGCCTCCTGGCACTTTGAAACTTGACACACTCATCCTCATTCTTCGCTTTGCCCTTGTCTACCACCTCCAATGAAAATCTGTTCCTAAGTGGCTTTTCCCAGCTCCAACCTACCCTTGGCAGTCTTTTATCTCCCTGTGGTAAAGCCTGTCACACTGCACCATGGACATGCCCGTTGTCCCCCTGAGAAGAGAAAAGGGAAAGTGAGGGACCCCAGCATTTGGAGCTCTAGTGCAGAGCCCTATGCCTGGCTTGCAGGAACTGCCAGATCATGAAGACAAATGGAGATCATCCTCTGGCTAAAACCAGCTCTTCTTTGCCTACCTCAGCATCTGGAACAATAAATAGCAGCCAGTTATTACTGCTGTTTTTCTAGGGATTTTTCCCCATAGAATTCCCAGGTCTTTCCTCTTTTTATAGCACTTTAATTCAGGCTTCAACCACTTCCTAGTCAGATCAGGTGAAATCATTTTCCTTCCCCCATACCCTCGATGTATTTCACATCTACTAATTCTTTTTCTAAAGATCTGATTTACCCATTTTCCTGACAGATCACAAGTAGGTAGAGAGGCAGGCAGAGAGAGAGGGGGGAAGCAGGCTCCCCGCTGAGCAGAGAGCCCGACGTGGGGCTCCATCCCAGGACCCTGAAATCATGACCTGAGCCGAAGGCAGAGGCCTAAACCACTGAGCCACCCAGGAGCCCCCATATCTGGTAATTTGTAATCAACGTGGATTTGCTGCATCAAATAGTTCCTTCTTCTTCAAATATAAATATATAAATATATTGAACAAGTCATTCGCATGTCTTATGAGAATGTCATGGCTTTAGTAGAAAACTTGAAATCTTGGCCATTGGGTTTGATTTTTGTTTTGGTTTGATTTGGATCGGTTTTTGTAATTTAAAAATCCCTCCAGCCCTTGGCTCTGTCTGACCTGATTGCTTTCAGCTGTTTCTGCAACAAAATTGTCCTGGCAGGGAAAGCTCTAATTGTTTTCAGTGGCGCCCCCTTCTAAACACTTTGTTAATAAAAATTTTTATTTTTGTTTTTTGTTTTTTTTTTTTTTGGATAAGGTAAATGTGGAACAACAATGAGGTATTTCAAAGAGGTGAACCTCAGATAAATTTCTCTAAAGGTGGGGTGAGGGTTACTCAAAAAGAAACTTGACAAGGCTTTTAAAGATATCGATAATCATTATCACATAACGTGACTGATTGTTACTGTGCTCTCAACTGGGCAAACACTTGTTGGCTTCCAAGAAAGACTAACATAGATGTAGATGGTTCTAGCGGCCTTCTAGCACAGGGTCTCATGAGGCAGGGATTCTAGCCACTGGCTGTGCAAGGCACGAGGTCTGTTAGTGATTCTATTTTTTCCTCTGCAGAATGGGCATTTCTACATTCCAGGTCCTTTCTACAGAAATAAATAGTGCGGTGAATCTCTCAGTGAGTTGTACTTCTGGTTTAAACAGCCAACTGTCTCTTAAAAAGGACTTTTGTTTACACAAGTCCTTTAAAAAAAAAAAGTCATTTTCAAATGATATTTTTTTTTTATTTTTAATCCCATAATTTACACTGATCCTGGAAGTTTGTCATTTAACCTACTCTGCTGATTAAAATATTCTTCATCATCAGCACCTTCTGCTCTCCTCTCCTGGTGGTCTCTCCGGACGGGGTCTTCTCTAGCTCTTCTAGCAGGAGATGGGCACTTCCCCTCTACCCCTGTTGCCGGACCAACCTTACCTATTTTGCAGGGTCAGGTCGGCCTGGCTTTTTATCTGTTGTTCTCTTCTGAGTGGTTAGTTTTTCATAGACACCATGCTTTGCTTTTGTCAGGATTTACCCTGGACCATTAAAACATTTTTCTTGTGCCAGTGAAGCCTAGGAAACAGTCCTGATGAGAGAACCAGGAACTCGAACAGATCATATTTATCTTGAATGTTCTGTCCAAAATGAAAAATACATTTCTGAGGAGCCTCAAGATCTCTGGGAAGGGACGTTTAACCAACTCTGTCATGTAGTGGCATCAATTCCGATTCTGTGTCAATTTTCCTACTTTCCCAGCTAGTAATTCTCTACCTCCGAAAGCCCACTCTCTACCGTTTCCTCTCTCAAATGCAGTTGCTCTTAGAGTCTGCACATGGCACCTGAAGCCTGCTGGTCGTTGGCTACTGCTGTCTGTACCTTGGGTCTAACAACTGCAGGGCATCAAGATAAGAACGTCTTTTGTTCTAAGACTTAATATAGTTTGGGTCACATGGTAAGCAATAATCACTTTTTTTGTTGATCCAAGTGTTCGACCTTTCTTAATTATTCTAGTACCACATTTTACATGTTTTAAGATTTGTCCACCCCTGATTTTAATATCTTTTAAGGTGGCACTCACCTTGCACTTGATGACATATCCTAGTTTAACTGACAGCATTTCTCTTTCTAAGTCGAACATAACTATAGTACATCTTACACTTGATGAAAGCTAGGATGCAATTAAATACTCTATTATGGTGACGATTCTGATATTTGAAATCCTCCGGTAGCTCCCTGTGCCCCCACAGTGTAGTACCTCACCTCCTCGT
>NW_026745272.1:0-2655 GCF_022355385.1 Mustela nigripes
TGTTGTTGTTGCTTTGTTTTGTTTTGTTTTTCAAACTCAGTTGTCTAACCAAATGAGGGATTCCAGAGTAGAGCCCTGGGGAGGGGCGATTGGACAAAAGAAATCTGGTTTAAATTTGGGGCTTAGGGGCATGTCAAACCATTATGGCATCTAATGTTCTAGACACTGAAAGGACTTACTAGAGGACAGGACTCACGCTGAGGGTCACAATGCGTGTTTATGCCCTCGTCGCACTCAAGAATGGGCGGGACCTCAGGGTGAATGCTTTTTTCTCCTACACTGAACCTTGACAACATGGCAACCACAGGGTTTCTTGTCGTGGATAAAGACGAGTTCTGATTTCTGCATCACACTCACCCCTGGATAGTGATTGGAGATAAGGTCTAGGTTCTGAAGCCTGAATACTTAGGTAGGGAAGAAATGATGACCTAAGGCCACTGCGGGTCTTATGGTCTCAGGGTGCCGTCAGTCTGGGTGTTGCTCAGGATGTCCCGGCTCAGGTTGTGTCAGACAGTGCATTACCGCACAGGTTAGCCTATATAATGTGGGTTCATTTGAGTGCCGTGTAGGTTTATTGCCGGGTAGCTCATTAGGCAATATTTTGTTTCTAGAGGGTAGGCAGAGTGCTGCAATGACGGTCCGGTATTGCCAAACTTGTGGGCTTCGGGGCCAGGGGTGTGAGGACGGAATTCTGAGAAAACAAGCTAGACTTGGGATTCAGGGACTAGGGCACGGCATGTACCTCCTGATGGGTGCCTCAGGAAAACCCCAATTATGGTATTGGAACCCAGGGTTTTGAGGAGACATGCCTGTAAACCAAAGCAATGGATCCGATTTTGGCCTAGGGTCCTGTCTGGTTCAATCTTCTTCTCTGGGGACATCCATCTAGGGTATGAGTGGAGCTAGACGCTCAGCTGGTGACAGACTGAACTTTTTGTCCCGGGTGACCTATACTATTGGGATGGCCTCAGGGACTTTGGAGGGTTCTCCTAATTTGTACGATTTTGGACAATGGAATGGGCAGAATTCCCATGGATTGGGTAGGCACAGTCCTAATGTGTGGCTCCAGGGTCCCCAGCCTGGATGGTGTGTGGCCCAGGACTTTGAGGACAGAAGTCTGAAAACACAAACTCAGCATATGTTTGGGGACGTAGGTATGGCAGGCCCGATCTACAAACCATGAGAAGACATCTTCAGGATATGAAGATAGTGCGAGTCTGAGGCGCTTGCTCAGGCTTTTGTCTCTGGATTTTGTATCAGCAATGGCCGTGGAATGTCGAGGAGGCCTCAAGGGGCATGGACGAATCTTGCTCTCCGTGGATTTGGCCCGATCCCAATTGTTTTTCGTCAATCTGCTGGATGGACTACTCCTTTCAGGGTTGATACCTAAGGTGTCCGACCAAAAGCGGAATTCCAAAGCAGAGCCGTGGGGAAGAGTGAAGGGACAACCCGAACTATTGTTAAAAATTGGGGCCTATGGGCATCGCAAGCCCAATATGCTGTCTCTTCATCCAGCCACTGAGAGGCCTTACCTGAGGCCTGGGCTAAGGCTGAAGGTCACAATGTGTTTTTGCTACCTATGTGGCCCGCTAGCAATGGCGGGGCCTCATCGGACACAGAGGTATCCACTACACTGAACATTATACAACAAGCGTAACTCAAGGTTTCTTGCCATCGGGAATGAGTTCTATTTTCTGCATCATTTTCAAACACGGGCAGTGATTGGAGATATGGTCTAGATTCTAAATCCTGAAAACCGAGGCTGGGAAGAGATAATGACCTAAGGCAATGGCTGGTCCGATGTGCTCAGTGAGCGGCCAGCTGTTTGGATGAGCCTGGAAGTCCAGGCTCAGCCTCTGTCAGAAAGGGCATTATTGCCAGGGCAGCCTATATATTTTGGGTACAACCAAGTGGCGTGCAAGTAGATCTTCATTTGGGGTTTCTGGGTAGCCCCAGAATGCAATGTTTTTCTTCTGGAGGGCAGGGAGAGTGCTGCATTATAATTCTGGAGGGCTTGTGGGCCATTAGTCTGAGGATGGAAGTCTGAAGTCACAAGCTAGGCTTAGGTTTCTGTTGAGGACATCACAGGCACAATCTACAGACCTGAACCGAGATCTCGTGCATCTGAAGTCAGGGTGAGGATCAGACAATCACTCAGTTTAGACGTTATGTCCCTGAGGGCCCCTTCATGAAGGGGGGGGGATCACGAGGCCATGGGCGTTTTCTCACGTTGGGAGTTGTGAGAAGCTCCCAACTGTAAAGATTCTTCTGCAGGACAATTGAGACCTGTTGGTTGGCTCCAGTCCAATGATTCCGGGCAGGGTTCTAAAGATGGATGGCCAGGTAGGCCACCTCGCATTCCAATTGTCTCCTAGCAACAAGACAAGTTAGATCTGCTGGATCTCGCGGAGCAACCGAATACGCTGAGTTGAAATGGACTCTCCTGTGGATGGGTCCTAATGTGTTTTTGTGTCTATGGATACCTTGGAATGACGCGGTGGCACTGGGGCCATGAAGGGTTCTACTATACAGAGGCTTTGACATCGCTCCCACGTGCAAGTTTCCCATGTGTAGATGAGATTTGTTCTGATGGGTCAGTCAAGAAACAGTCATATGCTGGTACTGAAATCCAGGCCTCTGAGGAGAGATGCCTTG
>NW_026745273.1:0-2655 GCF_022355385.1 Mustela nigripes
GGGTCCTGGGATCGAGCCCCGCATCAGGGTCTCTGCTCAGTGGGGAGCCTGCTTCCCCCTCTCTCTACCTGCCTCTCTACCTACTTGTGATCTTTCTCTCTGTCAAATAAATAAATAAAATCTTAAAAAAAAAAAAAAACTCCTTCCAAGGAAGTCATTGGTTGAAGAAGTAATTAAAAGGGAAATTAGAGAACATTACGAACTCAATGATAATGACAACAGAACATACCAAAATGCACAGAATGTTCTCAAAGGGAATTTATAGCTTTAAACGCTTATGTTAGAAAAATGATTTATTTACTTTTTTATTTTAAGTGATGTTTTACTGACCAAGCCATCCAGGTGCCCTGAGAAAAAGGTTTAAAAGAAACGATTTAAGGTTACACTTTAAGAAGCTGGAAAGGAGGGGCGCCTGGGCGGCTCAGTGGGTTAAGCCGCTGCCTTCGGCTCGGGTCATGACTCAGGGTCCTGGGATCGAGCCCCGCATCGGGCTCTCTGTTCAGCGGGAGCCTGCTTCCTCCTCTCTCTCTCTCTGCCTCTCTGCCTGCTTGTGATCTCTCTCTGTCAAATAAATAAATAAAATCTTAAAAAACCAAAAAAAAAAAGCTGGAAAGGATGAGTAAATTAAGCCCCAAATAATTTTTATTACTCCAAAATAAGCACAAGAAAGGAAATAATAAAAAAGAGTGGAAATCATCAAGAGAAAATGGAGAAAAGGAGAAAAACTGAGACCAAAACTTGCTTCTTTAGAATGACCAAACAAACTGATAAGCTTCTATCTATGCTGATCAAGAAACAAAGAAAAGACACAAAACACCAATGCAAGCAATGAGGGGCCATCAGTGCAGATCCCGTGAAGGGTGGGTGAAGGGGTATTATCAACTCCAGGTCAGCTGAGATACAAGCAAATTCCTTGAAAGACACAATTACTGAAACAGACACAGGAAGAAACAAAATCCGAATGGCCCAGTTATCTGAGGGAATTTAATCTTAAGATTTTATTTTTATGTAATCTCCAGCCCCGACATGGGGCGCACACATGACCAACGGAGCCAGCCAGGCATCCCTGAAGGAACGGAACTTGTGGGCCCGGGTGGAGATGGCTTCATTGGTGAACACTGAGGGACCCCAAGCACTCCGAGCCCTTTAAGGACACAGGAGAAGGGAAGGCTTTCCAGCTGCTTTTATGCGGGCCCTGGTACCAAAACCAGAGACATGTTACCAAGAAACTGCAGGTCAATGTCCCTCAGGAGCACACAGGCAAAAATTCCCAAGAGATACCGGCAGAGGTGAAAGACAGAATGACAGCCATTTCACACCCAGGTCTGAGAACAAGGCAATGACGTCCGTCTTCACCACCTCCACACAACATGGGTTCGAGGCCCTAACCAGCGCAGTTGGCAAGAAAAAGAAGGGAAAGGCATACAGATTGGAGAAGAGGCGAGAAGTACCTTTATTTCTGGAAGAAATGACTGCATATGGAGACTATTCCAAGATGTTTACCCCCAAAACGCCTAGAGTTTGGTCCATTCCTTGATTTTGGTACCAAAAGATGAAACAGAAACCTGCTGGAGCTACTAACTGAATTTCAGCAAACCTAAGTAACGCGGACACAACTCCGTTGCAGGGATCGAGCCTCACATCAGGCTCCCTCTCCGTCCCGTGGTTAGCGAGAAGACAAAATGAAGGGGCGCCAGGTGGCTCAGTGGCTCGCCTCTGGACTCCTGGTTTGGGCTTAGCTCGTGATCTCGGGGTTGGCTGACGGAGCCTCAAGATGGGCCCACGTGCTGGGCATGAAGCCTGCTTGGGATTTTCTCTCTTCCTCTCCTTCTGCCCTCCACCCGCGACCCAAAGGAAAGAAAATAAAATTAAGGTACCATCTACAATAGCACCAAACCCCACAAAAAGCTGCTGGCAGGCAGGGGGAACAATGGCCCCAGAGGACTTGTTGGGGGCGGGGCAGGGCGGCGGGTCTGACGCTGGGCTGGGTGGGCTGGGAACCCCGAGGTGAAAAGCATCGGAAAGACTCGAGCCTCTCAGGGCCACAAACTCCGGGAGCACAGCCAGAGATCGACACGTGAGCGTTTATTCCTCCCGGCCAGCTCGCACCTGGGCGGCGCCGGGCTCCGCGGGGCATGTAGTGTGACTGGTGACCGCAGCCGGGAGCCCGGGCCCCTTTCCGAGCCGCACAAGGCCGTGAGACCGACTCGCTCTTCGGAACGGGAGTCCCATCTTCTTCCTCCCTCTCTGTCTCGCTTCCAACTCCCACCTGCCAGGGGCCTCCCGCTGTCGGGGGAACTGGAGGTTGGGGCCTAGCCCTGAGTGAGACCCAGCCAGTGGGCTCTGGAGCCTGGGCAGGCTTGGCACCCGTCAGTGGGTGTCCCCCGGGGGGGGGGGGGGCGGGGGCCTGGCCAGCAGGCCATCACATTAGGCTTCGCCCCCCCGGGGCAGCTGGCAGACACGGGCCCGATGAGAGGGGAACCCCAGAACAGACACGCCTCGCTTTTCCAAGTTACAAACGGCGGGGAGGGCCCCAGTCCCCTGGGGCTTCAGCCACGTCCAGAGAGAAGCGTTAGGGGCCGCCCTGGCCAGCTCCCAGGGGAGCCGGCCCCCTGCTCCACGCTACCGGCCCGGCCCCCCCCCCCCCCCCCCCCC
>NW_026745274.1:0-2655 GCF_022355385.1 Mustela nigripes
TGGGATCATGACCTGAGTCGAAGGCAGAGACCCACTGAGCCACCCAGATGCCCCTGGACATGGTATATTAAAACCTGAACCCCAACTATCTAAAGTCAGCCAGAGGAGATTTTGTTGTTTCTGCTGTTAGAAGAGAATAGAGAAGAAAACCCGGTGTTATCAGTGACAAGCTAAAGCTTGTATGGTAAGCACCCCACAGTTTAGTTTCCTGTGTTGTGTACCCCCAGAATGTGGAACACAGGCTCAGGTTGCTGACTTGGATATCTACAAGGTCATCCATCATTAAATAAGTTATTTTAAAAACTTGTCATTTAGAATTTATTCTGAGCTTAGACAATAAGGTAGGCTTAGATCCAAGTGAGTCAACTGAGAAACTATTAGAACATAAGTGAGTTCATTTTGGAGGAGAGAGAAAGCTCAACAAATGGAACCCCAACAGCTTTCTTATAGACCAGCAATAACCAAGGGGGGAGGGGAAACAATCCCATTTATAGTAGCCAATAAAGGGATTCCTGGGTGGCTCAGTGGATTAGGCCTCTGTCTTAGGCTCAGGTCATGGTCTCAAGTTCCTGGAATTGAGCCCTGCATCAGGCTCTCTGCTCAGCGGGGAGCCTGCTTCTCCCTCTCACTCTTTCTCTGCCTATTTGTGATTTCTCTCTCCATTAAATAAATAAGATTTATTAAAAAAATTTATACAGTAGCAAATAAAGCTATAAATTTACTGGAGATAAATTCAATAACATTGTTTAAAAATGGCAAGAACTGAGATGCCGGGTGGTGCAGTTGGTAAGCGCCTGATTCTTGGTTTTTGGCACCAGTCGTGACCTTGGGGTCGTGAGATTGACCCCCACAAAGGGCTCTGTGCTCAGCACGGAGTCTGCTTGGGACTCTTTCTCCCTCTGCCTCTGCCTTTATAATAAGTAAATCTTTTTTAAAAAATTGCATGAACTACAGAGCTTTCCTGAAAGCCATAAAAAGGAAATCTGACTAAAGAGAAAGCTGTACCAGGTTAATAGGCAAGAAGCATCAATACTGGGGCCCCGGGGTGGCTCAGTATATTAAGCATCTGCCTTTGGCTCAGGTCATGAAACCAGTGCCCTGGGATCTAGCCTGGGAGCAGGCACCTGGCTCAGTCTGCTTCTCCCTCTCCCTCTTACCCCCAACCCCCAGCTCAAGCTCTCTCTCTCTCAAACAAATAAAAATCTTAAAAAAAGAGGCTTCAATATTATAAAGACACTCATGATTCCCTAATGAATCTATCGAGTTAATAAAACACAATCAAGCTAATAAGATTTTATTAGAACATGAAACTGTTTGCAAATGTATATGAGAGGGTGAATAAAAGAATTTTGAGGAAGTATAACAAAAAGGGGGGATTTGCCCTACAAGATACCAAGATATTATAAAGCAACAGTAAATAAAACAGTTGGCGTAAAAAAAAGATTAATGGGAGCAGAAAAAATTTCAAGCACAGACTCTTGTATCTTTTGGGAATTTGCTGTATGACAGATATTTAAATGGTGAGGGGCACCTGGGTGGTTCAGCTGTTTAAGGGACCAACTCTTGGTTTCTCCTCAGGTCTTGACCTCATGGGTCTGTGTGGTAAGCCCCACCTCAGGCTCTGTGCTCAGCAAGGATTCTGCCTGGGTTTCTCTCTTTCTGCTCCTTGTCCCACTCACATGCATGCAGGTGTACGCTCTCTCTCTCTCAAATAATAAAATCTTTTTTTTTTAAAAAGGGGTGAGAAGATGGATATTCCAAAAATAGTATTGGAATATTTGGATTGAGATGAACAATGCAAATTATTTCCCTACCTCACCTTATACACAAAAGTTTCAAACAGATTAAATATCTAACTGTAAAGCATTTAATTTTAAAATTACTAAGAAAGACTAAAATTACTAAAAAGGAGAGAATGTCTTAATAACCTCAGGAGCAGGAAAGGCTTTCTTTTTAAAAAAAAATATTTATTTATTTATTTGAGAGAGAGAGAAAGAAGGGTGGGTGGGGAGAGGGAGAGAGAGTCTTAACCAGATTCTGTACTGAGTGTTGAGCCCAAAGCAAGAGTCAGTTGCTTAACTGACTGAGCCACCCCGGTGCCCCAGAAAGGCTTTCTTAAGGCCAAAAAATAAGCAGATATAAAGTCTAACTGAATATAAATTCAAATTCTGCACCAGAAAACAATAAAAAATTATAAAATAGGGATGTTTCTAGGAAAAAGTTTCTATGGCTGGGGTTGAAGAGGTTGCTGCCTGTTTTCTCTTCAAGGATTTTGATGGATTCCTGTCTCACACTGAGGTCTTTCATCCATTAACTGAGGGGTTTCTGGGGAGCTGGGAGGGGAGAGATAGGGTGGCTGGGTTATGGATACTGGGTAGGGTATGTGCTGTGGTGAGTGATGTGAATCATATAAGACTAATGATTCACAGACCTGTACCCCTGAAACAAATAATACGCTACATGTTAATGAAAAAGAAAAAAACAAAAACAAAAAATTTAAAAAAATTTATACAATAAGGGCAAACTAAGAGAAATTAACTATGTAATATTCTATTTTATAACTAATTAAAATATAAAATAAAATTTAAATATAAAATATATTTCTTTCCTAAAAATTTTTTAAAAGATTTTATTTATTTATTTGACACAGAGAGA
>NW_026745275.1:0-2655 GCF_022355385.1 Mustela nigripes
AGGAATAAACTAGACTAAACTAAACTAAAATTTAAAGAATAGAAATGCAAAAGGAAAACACAGATGAATGTATCAAAAAGTTCAGGATAGAAGGTTATTATGGAATTTGATGTACTGGACATCTCACTGTGATGGTAAATAGGTTAAAAATCATCTATGTAATAATAAAATATTAACTATATAACAAAAATGAGTCAGAATATTGGGATAGAATTAATTATAAAAATTCTCCTATGATGTAGTGTTGGTTGTTCTCTTGTCGTCTTTTTTTTTTCCCCCTTTCCTGGTTGGTTTTCTGGGGGAGGCGCCTGCCACATAGGTTTTCATTCAATAATGTTCTCTCAGTTAAGTCCTCCCTCTCCCCTCAAGGGAGTGGGGTCTAAGGAAACTGTTTTCTTCAGGCTTTCGTTCTCTGGAGATTTTTATATTTGTTCACTTTTGTTTTTCTCTCTTGCCTTGACCACTTTTGATGATTTTTATTGGTTTAGAGGAAAGCAAACTGCACCCTGACCTCCCTCTCAGAGAGAAGTCTCAGTCTGGCTGCAGAGCCCAAATAAATCCCCCCTTGGCCGCTGGCAGAGCAGGTTCCCAGTTGCGGTCCCTGGGGACTCAGGATTTTTGCTTTTACCCAAAACCAAGTCAGCGGCGGCTGTCTGGGCAGCTCCAGACTGCCAGAGAAGTTCCAAGCCGTGATCACACTGAGATTTTCCCACTGGCCTGAGCTTGGAGTGCCTGGTCTCTCAGGTCTGAGAGCACCTGGCTGGCGTTTGTGTGCACCTATCTCAGGGGAGGGCGCGGGGCATGACTCAGACTCTGATGGCACGACAGGGCACTCGCATGGGGACTGCAAAAGGCTGTGCTTCTGTTGGCTGTTGAGGCTCCCAGCCCCTCACGAGACCTGGGCGCCACAGACTCTCAGGCTCGATGGTGGTTCAGGGACCTAGACCTGGTTTCTCTGCTGCATTCTCTCTGGCTCTGCGCCTGGGGTGGTTGTCCTGTGTCTGGGGACTTAAGCCCCTACCCTAACACCCCGATTCCCCCAATTTCCCCCTGGTGATCCTTTGTTCTTTTTTAGTGCTTTCTACCAGACTTCCGAGTTAATGCTGGTCCCCAGGCGCCAGACACTCTCGTTTTGGGATATTACGTTCCAACTGGTCGCCTCTGGTGGCTCCCTCCCCCTTTTGTTTATCTTCCGATATCAGTCTGACATTCCCACTCTGCTTTACCTGCCCACTGGTGTCTTTTTCCCCTGTAGAGATCCAGACATGTAGAATTCTGATCTCAGGCTGATTTTGTGGGTGATTGGAGTTCTTTGAAAGGTAATCAGCTCACTTTAGGGTACAGGTTGGAAGGGCGCCTCCTATTTCCCTGCCATCTTGTCTCCTCCAAGATTATTCTTAAGATTAATCTTAAAATTAATCTTCTTAAGATTCGTTTCAAGTTATTATGGCTTTGGATGGCATTGTAATTTTTTTTATTTAGCATTATTTAGTGTTTTATTATGTGAAAGGCACCTGTACATATAGCCCTGTATTATTTGCTTAATCCAATTAATCTCTTTTTTTTTTAGTGTTATTTTTGTTTTGGTTTGTTTTTAATTTTTAATTTTTTATAAACATATATTTTTATCCCCAGTATTACAGGTCTGTGTATTGCCAGGTTTATACACTTCACAGCACTCACCATAGCACATACCCTCCCCAATGTCCATAAGCCCACCTCCCTTCTCCCAACCCCCCTTTCCCCAGCAACCCTCAGTTTGTTTTGTGAGATTGAGTCACTTATGGTTTGTCTCCCTCCCAATCCTATATTGTTCCATTTATTCTTCTCCTACCCCCTTAATCCCCCATGTTGCATCTCCACTTCCTCATATCAGGGAGATTATATGATAGTTGTCTTTCTCCTCTCTACTTATTTCACTAAACATGAACCCTCTGGTTCCATCCACATCGTCGCACATGGCAAGATTTCATTTCTTTTGATGGCTGCATAGTATTCCATTGTCTATACATACCACCTCTTCTTTATCCATTCATCTGTTGATGGATATCTAGGTTCTTTCCATAGTTTGGCTAATGTGACATTGCTGCTATAAACATTCGGGTGCACGTGCCCCTTCGGATCACTACGTTTGTATCTTTAGGGTAAATACTCAGTAGTGCTATTGCTGGGTCATAGGGTAGTTATATTTTCAACAGCTTGAGGAACCTCCATGTTGTGTTCCAGAGTAGTTGTGCCAGCTTGCATTCCCACCAACAGTGTAGGAGGATTCCCCTTTCTCCACATCCTCGACAGGATCTCTCATTTCCTGACTTGTTAATTTTAGCCATTCTGACTGGTGTGAGGTGGTAGCTCAATGTGGTTTTGATCTGTATTTCCCTGGTGCCGAGTGATATGGAGCACTTTTTCATGTGTCTGTTGGCCATTTGTATGTCCTCTTTGCAGAAATGTCTGTTCATGTCTTCTGCCCATTTCTTGATTGGATTATTGGTTCTGTGGGTGTTGAGTTTGCTAAATTCTTTATAGATTTCGGACACTAGCCCTTTATCTGATATGTCATTTGCAAATATCTTCTCCCATTCTGTCAGTTGTCTTTTGGTTTTGTTAACTGTTTCCTTTGCTGTGCAAAAACTTTTGATCTTGATAAAATCCTAA
>NW_026745276.1:0-2181 GCF_022355385.1 Mustela nigripes
AGGATGATTTGTCCCATTTCTTTGAAAAAAAATGGATGGGATTTTGATAGGGATTGCATTAAATGTGTAGATTGCTTTAGGTAGCATAGACATTTTCACAATATTTGTTCTTCCAATACAGGAGCATGGAACATTTTTCCATTTCCTTGTGTCTTCTTCAATTTCTTTCATGAGTACTTTAGAGTTTTCTGAGTATAGATTCTTTGTCTCTTTGGTTAGGTTTATTCCTAGGTATCTTAGGATTTTGGGTGCAGTTGTAAATGGGATTCACTCCTTAATTTCTATTTCTTCAGTCTTGTTGGTATAAAAAAACCGCAACCAATTTCTGTGCATTGATTTATATCCTGACACTTTACAGAATTCCTATACAAGTTATAGCAGATTTGGAGTGGAGTCCTTTAAGTTTTCCACATACAGTATCATATCATCTGCAAACAGGGATAGTTTGACTTCTCTTCTGCCAATTTTGCAAAATTTGGATGCCTTTAATTTCTTTTTGTTGTCTGATTGCTGAGGCTAGGACGATGTTGAATAGCAGTGGTGATAACGGACATCCCTGCCGTGTTCCTGACCTCAGCAGAAAAGTATTCAGTTTTTCTCCATTGAGAATGATATTTGCAGTGGGTTTTTCATAGATGGCTTTGATAATATTGATAATATGTGCCCTCTATGCCTACACTTTGAAGAGTTTTAATCAGGAAGGAATACTGCACTTTGCCAAATGCTTTTTCAGCATCTATGGAGAGTATCATATGGTTCTTGTTCTTTCTTTTATTAATGTGTTGTATCACATTGATTGATTTGCAGATGTTGAACCAACCTTGTAGCCCTGGAATAAATCCCACTTGGTCGTGGTGAATAATCCTTTTAATGTACTGTTGAATCCTATTGGCTAGTATTTTGGTGAGAATTTTGCATCCGTGTTCATCAAGGATATTGGTCTGTAGTTTTCTTTTTTGATGGGATCCTTGTCTGGTTTTGGGATCAAGGTGATGCTGGCCTCAGAAAAAAAAAGAGTTTGAAAGTTTTCCTTCCATTTCTATTTTTTTGGAACAGTATCAGGAGAATAGGAATTAATTATTCTTTAAATGTTTGGTAGGATTCCCCTGGGAAGCCATCTGGCCTGGGGCTTTTGTTTGTTTGGAGATTTTTGATGACTGTTTCAATCTCCATACTGGTTATGGGTCTGTTCAGGTTTTCTATTTCTTCCTGGTTCAGTTGTGGAAGTTTATATGTCTCTAGGAATGTATCCATTTCTTCCCGAATGTTGAATTTGTTGGCGTAGAGTTGCTCATAGTATGTTCTTATAATTGTTTGTATTTCTTTGGTGTTGGTTGTGATCTCTCCTCTTTCATTCATGATTTTATTTATTTGGGTCCTTTCTCTTTCGTTATCAATCTTATTAATTCTTTCAAAGAACCAGCTCCTAGTTTCATTGATTTGTTCTATTGTTGTTTTTTTTTTTTTGGTTTTGTTTTTTTGTGTTTTTTTTGTTCGTTTGTTTCTATTTCATTGATTTCTGCTCTGATCTTTATTATTCCTCTTTTCCTGCTGGGTTTAGGCTTTCTTTGTTGTTCTTTCTCTGACCCCTTTAGGTGTAGGGTTATGTTTTGTATTTGAGATCTTTCTTGATTCTTGAGAAAGGCTCGTACAGCTTTATATTTTCCTCTCAAGACTGCCTTTGCTGTATCCCACAGATTTTGAACACTTTTGTTTTCATTATCATTTGTTTCCATGAATTTTTTCAATTCTTCTTTAATTTCCTGGTTGATCAATTCATTTTTTAGAAGGATGCTGTTTAGTCTCCATGTATTTGTGTTCTTTCCAAATTTCCTCTTGTGATTGAGTTCTAGTTTCAGAGCATTGTGGTCTGAGAATATGCAGGGGAGGATCCCAATCTTTTGATAATGGTTGAGATCTGATTTATGACCCAGGATGTGGTCTATTCTGGAGAATGTTCCATGTGCACTAGAGAAGAAAGTGTATTCTGTTATTTTGGGATGGAATGTGTTGAATATACCTGTGATGTCCATCTTGTCCAGTGTGTCAATGTAAGGCCTTTTTTCTTGTGTATCTATTGCTTGGATGATCTGTCCATTTCAATGAGGGGAGTGTTAAATTCCCCTACTATTATTTTATTATTGTCGATGTGTTTCTTTGATTTTGTTATTAATTGGTTTA
>NW_026745276.1:2281-2654 GCF_022355385.1 Mustela nigripes
TTCTTTGATTTTGTTATTAATTGGTTTATATAGTTGGCTGCTCCCATGTTCAGGACATAGATATTTAAAATTGTTAGGTCTTCTTGTTGGACAGACCCTTTGAGTATGATATAGTGTCCTTCCTCATCTCTTATTATAGTCTTTGGCTTAAAATCTAATTGATATGATATAAGGATTGCCACTCCAGCTTTCTTCTGATGTCCATTAGCATGGTAAATTGTTTTCCACCCCCTCTCTTTAAATCTGGGGGTGTCTTCGGGTCTATGATGAGTTTCTTGGGTAGCATATTGATGGGTTTTACTTTTTATCCATTCTGATACCCTGTGTCTTTTGATTGGTGCATTTAGGCCATTTACATTCAGGGTAACTATTG
>NW_026745277.1:0-2654 GCF_022355385.1 Mustela nigripes
ATAAAGAAACTGGAATTTTATGGGGACAGTCAAATAAACTCATTTCCTAAGCACCAAGAGTTGTCTCTTGTATTTGTGAAATGATGCAGGAAATAAGCTAATTCATTAATATCTAAAATACTAAGCACCTGCTGAGTGAAAAGCCCTTTGCCATGTTCTATAGTGATATAAATATGTGCTCTAATGGAGTTCATCTTGTTGAGTTAATAGAACATTGTCTGAAGTCATTAAGAAGCAATACAGAACAGCAAAGACACATGAGCCAAAATGAACTTTAATGTCACCAAAGTACAATAGAAAATCATAAGAAAATGAGAGATCAGTTGACAATGGGAACTTTAGGAACACTCCACTCCTGAAACATAAGAGTTCTCCAAAAAAATCCCTATTCTGTTGATGAAATACATTCTTTTCTGTTTGAATTTATTCAGAGGGTGAAAGCCATTGCAAATTTTCAAGCCAAAAGGTGATACCATTTAGCTTGCACTTTGGACTCAACCTGGGCTCATCCAACTGGTTTCATACATGCCCACTGACTCAAAGCAGAGCAGTAACATCTACTTTAAAGCTAGATTCCATGCTGAGCTACAGCATGGGTGTGAGTCTTCAGTTACTACATGGAAAGCCCTTCTGATCTGGAAAGACCAGGATTAAGAGCAGTGAACGTTGGCAATGAATGTGGGAGGAGGCCACAAATCATGCTCTGTGGGGTGAGAGAATTTGGGATACCCACAAGACGACAGATGCCTCAGAGAGAATAATTTCCTGTTCTATTGCATTGCGTGTAAATTTCAGAGTGGAGGAAAAGCTCTTAGACTAATTGATCCAATCAAGAAGCTGTGAAAGTGTGAAGGAGTCTTGAACCACATGCTTCACACACTTCTCCCATTTTGGGGCAACAAATAAAGGAAAATACCTCAGAATATGAGGGAAGATTATGGCCACTTCGTAGAAAGTGAGTAGTCAGTGGAATCAAATACAGCCCTGAGGCAGGCCCACATTTGATTAATAATCCAGGGGACACTGTGACTCAGTGGGAAGGCCATTAGGCCAATTAGCCATTGCATGGAACAAAATTAATATTGACCCTTCCTCTCTACAAATATAAAAATCAAATTGACATGGGTCTCAAACCTAAATGTGAAAAGGTAAACCAATAAGATTTTTTAGAGGAAAGCAGAATTCCATGACCTTGGTGCAGGCAAAGATTCTTTACATGTTACAAAGAAGCACCATAAAAGAATTGAGAAAAATTAGATTTCATGAAAATGAATGCTCTTTTCAGCAAAAGATATCATTTAGAGACTGTGAAAGCAAACCCCTAGGAAACTAGGAGAAAATATTCATGCCACATGCATCTGACAAATGACCAATATCCAAAATATAGGGACAATTCCCACAAATCAATAATAAAAAGATATAGTTCAATTAAATCAACAGAATGATGGAAACAGAAACTTCAAAAGAAGATCAAATTGTTCAGTAAGTCTACAAAAATGTCTTTTATTATTAATCAGGGAAAGGAAAATTAAAACTGCAATGAAATATCATTTCACAGCTACTGGAATGTTTAAAAGGGAAAGGAATGACCGTACTACATGTTAGCGAGTATATAGAAAAACCGGAACTCTCATTTCTTGCTGGAGGAGGTGTAAGTTAGCACAACTCTTTGGAAGACTGTGTGTCAAAATCTAATGAACTTAGAGGCGCACATATCCTAATGACACAGTAATCCCATCCCTAAGAATGGACCCAGTATAGGAGAAACGTATGTCCATCAAAAGACAAGGATAGCAACTTCATTCGTGAGTGCCGAGAACTACCTCTCAGCAGGAGAGTGGATGAATTGTGGCAAATTCATACAATCACAGACTGTAGAATTAGAAAAATAACAAGTCACTTGTATGGGAAGGAACGACGGGTACAGCTCACAGAAATAATGTTGGACAAAAGAAGCAAGACACAAAGAATACAGCCTAGAGAATTCCACTGAAAGGAGTTTTTAAATGTGCAAAATGAACCCATCAATACTGCCTAAGTCAGAAAGCAGTTACTTCCCAAAGGAGAGGGAGGTAAGAACCTCCAAGAAGCCTAAGAGATCCTTATGGAATTTTGGAAATGTTCCATATCTCCACCTTGACCATGGTTACTCGAATATGGACATGTACACAAAGTAATCAAATGTGGACCTGATATGTATATCCTTTATCATTTGTATATACAGTTCAATAAGAAATCAGTATAAGAACACTGTATCTGTCCTCACCATACCTGACCCTTTAGTGACCCTGAAGCCAGTTAGTCACACTTTTTCATAACAGTCTCTTGAGGGGCCCAAATATGTTGCTAGGCCTACCTGGCAGCTCTTTGTGAGTTCCCTTTGCTAGGGACCTTTTGGTCTCCAGTCACTGCCATGCCTTACAGCTCAGTCTGGAACCATCTTCCCTTCTCTCTCTGCAATTTATCCCTGGGTTGGTGGTTTTCAGGTCTCAGAAATGTATCAGAATGAAAATAAAGTGCTTTTGTTGTTGTGTTGTTGTTGAATGCCAAGGTTTGGTTAGTACCCTAAGGCTGATTCAGTGGATGGGGACTGGAGACTGGCCATCAGTACTTAAAAGTTTTCTAGATGATTCCATGTGTAACCAAAATTGAGA
>NW_026745278.1:0-2654 GCF_022355385.1 Mustela nigripes
TGGAGAATATGCCAACCACAAGGTTTCCGGCCATGGCGAAGGAAGAGTTGTGCTTTCTGCATCACGTTCATCCCTGGACAGTGATTGGAGTTTAGGTCTAGGTTCTGACCCGAAAACCGAGGTTGGGAAGAGATGAAGACCTAAGGACCTGATGGGTACAATGAGCTCAGTGTGTGGCTAGCTCCTCCCCAGGGCTTTACTATGGAATCCCTCATTTGGTGGGACACCTGAGTTAAAAAACAAAACAAAAGAAAACAACAACAACAACAACAAAAAAAAAAACAGACTTCTTCCATCCCACAGAATGACCTCAAACTCTTTGGACAAGGCCAAACCCCAGAGAATTCGACTCATCCATTTCCCATGAAGTCACCCGGAAATTTCACGACCATGAGTGACACGATATCCAGAGACAAAAACTTGAGCAAGAGCCTCACACTCGCCCTTTTTTCATATGCTGAAGAGTTCTCCTCAAGGTCTGTAGATCAGTCCTGCCATACCTATGACCCGAAACATAAGCCGAGTTTGTGTTTTCAGACAACTCTCCAAACAGCCCTGGCCTAAACACCCTACAGGTTCAGGCCCCTGCAGCCAACCTGAGGACTGTACTTGCCCTCTCCAAGGGAATTATTTGTGCCCATTCCAATGGCCACAACCCTACTAATAGGATAAACCTCCAAAATTCCTGAGGCCATCCCAATAGTGGTGGCTTCCCAGGACAAACAGGAGTAATCTGAGCCCATCCGAGAACCTACCTGCACTCAGACCCGTAGACTGATGTTCCTAGAGGTAAAAAGGAACGAACAGGCCCCTAGGCACCTATCGGATCCATTTCTTTGTTTTCAAGGCATCTCTCCTCAGAGGCCTGGATTTCAATACCAGCATATGGCTGTTTCTTGACTCAGACTTCAGTACAAATCTCATCTACACATGGGAAACTTGCACGTGGGAGCTTTGTCAAAGCCTCTGTTTAGTAGAACCCTTCAGGGCCCCAGATCCACCGCTTCATTCCAAGGTCTCCATAGAAACAAAAACACATTAGGACCCATCCACAGGAGAGTCCATTTCAACTGGACGTATTCCGTTTCTCCGCGAGATCCAGCAGATCTAACTTGTCTTGTTGCTAGGAGACAATTGGAATGCGAAGTGACCTACCCGGCCATCGATCCTTAAAACCCTGCTAGCAATCATTGGCCTGCAGCCAACCAACTGGTCTCATTTGTCCTGAAGAAGAATCTTTGAAGTTGGGAGCTTCTCACAACTGCCATCGTGAGAAAACACCCATGGCCTCGTGATACCCCCCCTTCATGAAGGGGCCCTCAGGGACATAAGGTCCAACCTGAGTGATCGTCTGATCCTCACCCTGACTTCAGATGCACGAGATCTAGGTTCAGGTCTGTAGATTGTGCCTGCCATGTCCTCACCAGAAACGTAAGCCTAGCTTGTGTCTTCAGACTTCCATCCTCAGACTAATGGCCCACAAGCCCTCCAGTTTGGCAATCCAGAATTATAATGCAGCACTCTGCCTGCCTTCCAGAAGAAAAACATTGCCTTCTGGGGCTACCCAGAAACCCCAAATGAAGATCACCCTGCACGCCACTTGGCTGTACCCAAAATATATAGGCTGACCCGGGCAATAATGCCCTTTCTGACAGAGGCTGAGTCTAGACCTCCTGGCTCACCCATAGAGCTGGCCGCTCACTGAGCACATCGGACCAGCCATTGCCTTAGGAGTTATCTCTTCCCAGCCTCGGTTTTCAGGATTTAGAACCTAGACCTTACCTCCAATCACTGCCCACGTTTGAAAATGATGCAGAAATCAGAACTCCTTCCCGATGGCAAGAAAACTTGTGGTAGGCTTGTTGTATAATGTTCAGTGTAGTGGAAACCTGTGTGTCCGATGAGGCCCCACCATTGCTCAGGGGCCACATAGGTGGCAAACACACATTGTGACCCTCAGCCTTAGCCCAGTCCTCAGGTAAGGCCTCTCAGTGACTGGATGAAGAGACAGCATATTGGGCTTGCCATGCCCCTAGGCTCCAATTTTTAACCATAGTTCGGGTTGTCCCTTCACTCTTCCCCATGGCTCTGCTTTGGAATTCCGCTTTTGGTGGGACACCTGAGGTAACAACCCTGAAAGGAGTACTCCATCCAACTGATTGACGAAAAACAATTGGGATCGGCCAAATCCACAGAGAGCAAGATTCGTCCATGGCCCATGAGGCCTCCTCGACATTCCACGGCCATCGCTGATACAAAATCCAGAGACAAAAGCCTGAGCAAGTGCCTTAGACTCCTACTATCTTCATATCCTGAAGATGTCTTCTCATGGTTTGTAGATCGGGACTGCCATACCTACGTCCCCAAACCTAAGCTGAGTTTGTGTTTTCAGACTTCTGTCCTCAAAGTCCTGGGCCACAGACCATCCAGGCTGGGGACTCTGGAGCCACACATTAGGACTGTACCTACCTAATCCATGGGAATTCTGCCCATTCCATTGTCCAAAATCGTACAAATTAAGAGAACCCTCCAAAGTCCCTGAGGCCATCCCAATAGTATAGGTCACCCGGGACAAAAAGGTCAGTCTGTCACCAGCTGAGCATCTACCTCCACTCATACCCTAGATGGATGTCCCCAGAGAAGAAGATTGAACC
>NW_026745279.1:0-2654 GCF_022355385.1 Mustela nigripes
CAAAGGGGTGGGTCTTATTTTAAGTAGGGCCAGCATCCACTGGGGGGGTGTTTTGTTGCTGTCAAGTTGGTCAGTGCTGTTGGGTTTGGCAGGGGGTGATGCCATTCTCTCTTGACCCCAGACCAGGGAGTTTGCTCCCACCACTCTTCAAGAAGCCCCCCAGAAGAGCAAACAATCTCTCCCCTTGTGTCCCCAGCTTTCATCAGATTGCTGCCTGTCTGTGTCTGATCTCATGTGTTTTATCTCAGACATGCAGCTAGGTTCAAAACTCCAAATTTTAGGGACCCACACTGATCTGCTGGGGGAGGGTCTTGCCATGCTGTTGCTGGTGCTAGCTTGTCCCTGAAAAGCAGTTGCATGACCACGCAGTGGTTCAGAGTTTATGTTAAAGCACAGTAAAAAGCTAGCACCCAGGTTTGCTGCCCTTAACCAGTTTCTTTGTTCCTATGCCAGTAAGCAGGGCAGCATATTAGTGCCTGCCAGCTCTTTTGTTCCCAGAGAGGCCATGCCACCCTTCCCAAATGCACTCCAAGAAGGGCAAATGTTTCTCCCTGTGGGACCCAGGGGATCCTCAAACCATACTGTCTGCTCCTGATCTCTAGCCTCCTTCCTCACTGGAGCACTGCTAAGCCCACCAGTCATTACTGTGACAATGGCACAGGCTTCTAAAGCTTCAGACTTTGAGCACCACTACTTGTGTAGGCATCCCCTCTCCTTTTCCCAATCAATAGTTTTGAGGAATAGTTTTTCTTGTGCAATCCCTTGTGTGTTGCTTTAACTCTTTCTCTCTCTTTCTCTCTCACCCTTCTCTCTGTGATCGGGGCTCCCACTTTCCTGCAGCACCTGCAGTTCTTTTCTCCCTCAAATCAACTCTCTGTAACTCCTATTTTCTACCTCTACATGTGCAGTTTGTTTTACCAGTCTTCAGGTCAATTTCTTGGGTATTTGGAGTGATTTGATAGTTATCTAGCTGTGTTCGAGAGATGAGACAAACTTATGGCTTCCCTATTCCTCTACCTTAACTCTACAGGAAACCATGTTTAAAGAAGTAAAGGAATGTATGATGACAATGTGTCAGCAGTAGAGATTAATAATAAGGATATGGGAATTATGAACTGTTCTCAAAGGCAGTTTCTTTTGCTTGCTTTATTTACCTGTAGCTGAGTCACACTTTCTTATTTCTTTGAAAGTCAAATTCTTGTCATTGATGAACACTGGGCATTTAAGCTTCTATATTATAACAACTCTGAATACTGACCCTCTCCATGTCAGGACTTACTGTAGTCCTTCATTGCTTTCCTTCCTTCCCTACCTTCCTTTCCTTCCTTCTTTCCTTCCTTCCTCCTTGCCTCCTTCCCTCCCTTCCTTTCCCTGGACAGTTCCCATGAAGTCTATTTCCCTTGCAGTGTACAACTTCTGGTGTTATTCCTAAGGGTATATCCATAATCACTCTGACTCATTTACCATCAGCATGTTTACAGTCTCTCTAAAGCTTTCTATTGAGATGACAGTGGATTTAGTCAGGCTATCTTTGATTGTCTCTCTCCTTGATCTTCCTGTTAAGTTTCTAGCTGGTCTGTTTCTATTGCTATCATCTAAATGCTAGTCTCCATTAATTGTTGACTAACTGCTCTATTGATTTCACAATGGCCTATGGGTATAAATTGCTTTACAATCTGATCCAATTAAATTTGGACTCATTTGCCAGACGGTAGGGATGTCTTTAAGGCTTGCTCTAACTCTAAAGGGGGACTCTTAGCTATCACTTTCCATGGTTCTTTATTAAGCTTCTAAGTAGCATATTGTTTTGCTTCTTATTATCATGAAGTTACTAGTTTTCTTTTAAAAAAAAAGTTTTATTGCATGACTAATTCCTGAAATCCTTAGGATGAACTGGATAATGCAACAGCTGCCATTCTGGGTTTAGGTGTTGCTTCTTCATGGAATCCATGCCTGAATCTCTGATATACAACTTTTACATGCCTCATTGAACTGGTCCCAGTGGTATTTCACCGTTTAGACTTTGCACTCAAGTTATACTTTCTGTTCTACTTGGCAGGGCAACAATAATTTGCCACATTGACTTCTAAAAGTGGTAGGCCTTAGAGCCACAGCAGCAGCACATGTGCGTCTCCTTGCTATGATTTCCACATGATGATATTCACTTCATCATCTCAGTTCTATGGCTGATATCAAAGAGAAGACATTTCTGCTACATCATGCTCAGAACATCTGCCCATGAGAGCACCACTAGGTTCTTTGTAATTGTGTTTCATAACTTTCTGAGAGCTTTCTGACTATATATGCCCAAATTCCCACTTCTGGGAATGCATCTTAAGAATATAAAGCAAAATATCTGTGAATTGCCGGTTTACACACTTCACAGCACTCACCATAGCATATAACCTCCCCAATGTCACAGACCTGTACCCCGGGGGATAAAAATATATTACATGTTTATAAAAAATAAAAAATTTAAAAAAGAATATAATGCAAAATGTGATAAAAGTTTTATGTAGCAAAATAATACCATGTTGTTTTATACACACAAAAAATCTGAAAAACCCACCACAAATATCATTCTCAATGGAGAAAAACAGAAAGCTTTTCTGCTAAGGTCAGGAACATGGCAGGGATGTCCATTATCACCACTG
>NW_026745280.1:0-2653 GCF_022355385.1 Mustela nigripes
CAAGATTCCTGGAGCTGCTTGACTTTATCTTAGCAGTTGTCACCTTGGTGGTCACCCTGGTACTGGTGATTCTCTCCTATACAAACATCGTCTGGACCGTCCTCAGGATCCCTTCTGCTCAGCAAAGGAAAAAGGCCTTTTCCACCTGTTTTTCCCACATGATTGTCATCTCCCTTTCTTATGGCAGCTGCATCTTCATGTACATAAAGCCCTCAGCAAGAGAAGGAGTTGCTTTCAATAAGGGAGTAGCTGTGCTCAATAACTCAGTTGCCCCTTTGTTGAACCCATTCATTTACACTCTAAGGAACAAACAAGTAAAACAAGCTTTCAAGGACATCACCAGGAAGATTATGAGCATTTAGTGAAGGTAAGAACCTCAAACTCCAAGAAAATCTCAACAATATGAATGAAATTTCTCCCTATGGTAAGCATAAGACAGCTTCTCTAACCCTCTCTCCTTATTAAAGCAACACCTCAGATGAATATATCAAAAAGAGGTGTCAAAGTTATGTTTCCAACTTGCCAATGAGGCTAACTCTTTCCAAAACACAGTTTACATATTTATTTCTAGTTAATAGACATTTTTAGTTGGACATTTGAAAAAATGGCAAAAATGTAAGACAATTCAATTCTTCATAGTATTTTGAGAATAAAGTTATTTAAAATAAAAATACATTATTGTCCTAAGAAGAAATGTGTTTATCACAGTTATTTTAAAGCAAATTAATAAGTAGATTTTTTAAGTTTTGTTTTAATTTCTAATACAGTTTTTAAAGATATAAATTTAACCCCTTAGTAGATAAATTTCATAGGAAAAGGATGTCACTGTATAACACTATTAGTCTGAGTATAAGAATGGAGAATCCAGAAAAAATTTCTAGAATGTCACAAGACTGATGGTCCTGGGCTTAAAACCAGTAAAGTTTAGCTTTATATGTGAAGCTGTTAGTTTAATAAAATTCTTTCAGAACGTTATCCAAATTTTAAGAAATACTAGATACTTTCCAGAAGATGCTAGTAATTATGTATTTTTTCTTTTTTTTTTTTATTTCTTTTCAGCATAACAGAATTCATTGTTTTTGCACCACACCCAGTGCTCCATGCAATCCATGCCCTCCCTAATACCCACCACCTGGTTCCCCAACCACCCACCCTACCCCCCGCCCCTTCAAAACCCTCAGGTTGTTTTTCAGAGTCCATAGTCTCTCGTGGTTCACCTCCCCTTCCAATTTCCCTCATCTCCCCTCTCCTCTCCATCTCCCCATGTCCTCCACGTTATTTGTTATGCTCCCCAAATAAGTGAAACCATATGATAATTAACTCTCTCTGCTTGACGTATTTCACACAGCTAGTAATTACATCTTGCAGTAAAGCTCTACTCTTATTATAAAGATCATCTCTCCTCAAGCTTGAGACAATTTTCTCTTTATTTTTATTGCTCTGACAATTTTAAAACTTTCTCCTTTAGACACCTAATATAGAATTTCCAGTTGTAGGTTTGATATTTCCAACTCTATCTGTTCTTCCCATCAAGAAATTAAGATGAAAACTATTACCAAGGGTATCCCTAATGGAATGAATATAAAATCTCCTCTTGGAAGATTCAGAAGAGTAGGAATCTTGAACCATGTTATCCATGGTCAAAACCTTTAGGGTTCTATGAGTGTGCTTTAGCTTTAGCATCATTTTGTAGATGAACCTAATGAGGCTGAGAGTGAAAGGGATTCCTAAGAATGCCTTAGGAACCAGCATCCAAAATTTTTAAGGATTGATGTTTTAAAGACTAAAGTGGAGAGAGAAAAGAAACAATGATATTAAGTTATCTTCATCTATTTAAAACAGTAAAAAATAAAAATAAAATGGCAAATTATTGACTCTATATAACCTGGGAAAAGTTAACTATGTGTATTATAATTCCTCAGAAATTGCTCTAAATATTAAACAAAGAGATACAGTCAAAAATCATAATAAATAAATGAATTTAAATGAAATAACTAAAAAATTTTTCAAATAACCCAAACACAGGCATAAAAAGAAAAATGAAGGAACTAAAACAGAGGAAAGAAACAGGAATAAAATAACCAAAAGATGGGCTTAAATACAAACACATCACTAATTACATTAAATGTAAATGATCCAAACATGCCACTTAAATAGGTTGTCAGAATTGATTTTTTTTAATGACCTAACAACATGCTGTCTACAATAAACTCTCTTCAAATATAAAGTTAAAAGTAAAGAATGAAACAAGATATAAACACTAGAGGCACCTGGATGGCTCAGTGGGTTAAAGCCTCTGCCTTTGGCTCAGGTCATGATCCCAGGGTCCTGGCATCGAACCCCGCATTGAGCTCTCTGCTCAGCAGGGGGCCTGCTCCCCCCCTCTCTCTGCCTGCCTCCTCTGCCTACTTGTGATATCTGTCAAATAAATAAATAAAATCTTTAAAAAAAAAAAAAAGATATAAACACTAATCCAAAGAAAGATGGAGGTACCTGGATGGGTCAGTCATTTTAGCATCTGACTCGATTTTTTTTTTAATTTTTTTTTATTTTTTATAAACATATATTTTTATCCCCAGGGGTACAGGTCTGTGAATCACCAGGTTTACACACTTCACAGCACTCACCAAAGCACATACCCTCCCCAATGTCC
>NW_026745281.1:0-2653 GCF_022355385.1 Mustela nigripes
TAATCCAGGTACAGAGCAGAATCATGTAGGATCTTTCAGTTCCCCTCGTCTTCATATTGGATTTCTCAGGCAACCTTTTCCAGGCCTGAATGGATTTAACAGGTAGGTAGAGCTCCCAGGCAGGGCGAGGATCCTGTCTCCTTCCAGAGAGGGTCATCAGCTGAGTCCTGGTCGCCAATCTCTTGTGAGCTGGTTGGTGTGACTCCTCTCATCTCTCCTCAGAGCCAAGTTGTGATTCAGGCTTTGGAAATGAAAACACAAATACATTAAATTTTATGATTTAGCTCTATAAAACTCATTCAACACCTCAGCAGTTATCTAGTGTTAAACAGAAAAAACATTTTGACAATAACTTCCAGAGTACATAGTAGCAGGTGAAGTTAAAGATGAGGTTGTCGTGGTGCCTGGGGGGTTCAGTCAGTTGGACGGCTGCTTTCAACTCAGGTCATGATCCCAGGGTACTGGGTTGGAGCCTCCCATCAGGCTCCCTGCTCGTTGGGAGCCTGCTTCTCCCTCACTGTCTGCCCATTGTTCTGTCTACTTGTACTCTCTCTGTATCTTTTGTCTGTCAAATAAATAAACATCTTGTCATATGAGGCAACATTCAAATTCAGTGCACTAAAAAACACATGTTAAGTAAATAATTCCAGTTTTTATTTGCATTTAGCAATCTGGATTGATTGTAAATGTTCAGGTACACCGATGTTATTATGTCCAATTTGAAATTGTTAATTTGCATATGTACTCCATATACTTCACTGTATACATGTAAAGAAATTATAAGTCACTCATCAAGTTTACTTATATACATAAGCATCAATAGCTTTAAAATGTAACTATTAGCTTAAAATTTTTAGTAATTCTGGACCCCAATTTCAATAAACGTTATACTTTTTTTTTTTTTAATCTTGAAGCACAAACAAAAATACATTAAATAATGATATATACTGTGTCTCCCTACTATTAAGTTTTCTTGGAAATTTCCATTAAAAAACATCCAAAAAGATTCTGGAGGCAAGGATAATAATTAAAGAAAATAATACATAGTTGAAAAACCCATGCTCCAAACCCAAGTAGAAAATGTAGAAAGGAAAGCAAAAAGAGAAGTAGAAGGTAAGGGAAACGTTCAGAAATTGAAAACTTCTATATCCCCTTCTTAAGCCTCACACACAAGAGAAGATGTTCAGAGAAGCTAGAGCCATGGGTCCCAGACGTACCCACCCCAGCCAGGACAACAGCACCTGCAGGATCCCCAATGGCCCTGCTCTGCTCCTTCTTGGTGGCCCTGGTGGTGCTCAGCTGCCACTCCCTCGGCTCTCTGGGATGTGACCTGCCTCAGGACCACATCCTGCTGAACTGGAGGGCCCTGATGCTCCTGTCACAAATGAAGAGACTATCTGCTAGCTCCTGTGACAACTACACAAACGACTTCGGCTTTCCCCAGGAGGTGTTTGACGGCAAGCAGCTACAGAAGGCTCAAGCCCTGTCAGTCGTCCATGTGATGAACCAGAAGACCTTCCACCTCTTCTGCACAGAGGCCTCACCTGCTCCCTGGAACACGACCCTCCTGGAGGAATTGTGCTCAGGACTTTCTGAGCAGCTGGGCCACCTGGAAGCCTGTCCCCTGCAGGAGGCGGGGGTGGGAGAGCTGCCCCTGGTGAATGGGGACTCCATCCTGAGGAACTATTTCCAGAGAATCTCCCTCTATCTGCAAGAGAAGCAATACAGCCCTTGTGCCTGGGAAATGGTCCGAGCAGAGATCATGAAACCCTTGTAAGCATCGACAGTCTTGCATAAGAGATTGTGGAGCAGGAAGTGACACCCCTTTCAAGACGGGAATGATTCTCTCTGAAGAATACTATCACACTCCCATGTGTCCTGCAGTGTCAAAGACTCTCATTTCTGCTGTCATCATGACATGAACTGAATTAATTTGTCACATGTATTCAGGAGTATTAAGCAACTTGAAGTCAACGTTACTATACACCTGTCACCTTCAGATGACCATGCTGATCTGCCTATTTAGCTATTTATTTTTTTCACTATTTATAAGATTTTTTATTTTTTATTGTATTATATTAGTTGTACCTACCCTTTGTGATTAAGAGAATTCTATATGTTTTACGTATATTAAATTCTTTATTTTCTGTTCATTAAATGTTTCTATAGAAAACTTCTTGCGTTTGTTTATTGAAGCAGGAAACATGTCTGATTACACCCTGATGAAAGAACAGATTGTACCACTCTCTCACTCGTTATTTCATTTTCACATTAGAAGTAATCGCATCGACTTCCTGGAAGTCACTTTGCATGCTGTCGTCACGGGAAAGGCTTACTTCCCAAGTCCAATGCTGTGTCTGTATCTTGGATTTTGTACAAAAACTAACCTTGGGACAACAACTGTTGTGAAGTAATATCATTTATGTTAAAGAGAAGAGTGAGAAGAAGGGATAATATGTATTCTGTAAGTAGAAAAGGAAGCAGACCTGTGAGGAAAAAAATGAAAAGCACCGGATATGTTCTACATCACACTGGTAGACACCCAAGTACGAATATTCTTTACAATTGGACTGTTCAGGGGCACCCGTGGTTGAGTTGGTTAAGTATCTGCCTTAGGCTTCAGTCATGATGCTGGGGCATGGGATCAAGCCCT
>NW_026745282.1:0-2653 GCF_022355385.1 Mustela nigripes
ACTGTCATTTGCAAATATCTTCTCCCATTCCGTGGGTTGCCTCTTTGTTTTCTTGACTGTTTCCTTTGCTGTGTAGAAGCTTTTGATTTTGATGAAGTCCCAAAAGTTCATTTTCACTTTTTTTCCTTTGTCTTTGGAGACATTTCTTGAAAAAAGTTGCTGTGGCTGATATCGAAGAGATTACTGCCTATGTTCTCCTCTAGGGTTCTGATGGATTCCTGTCTCACGTTGAGGTCTTTTATCCATTTGGAATTTGACTTTGTGTACGGTGTAAGAGAATGGTCGAGTTTCATTTTTCTACATAGAGCTTCCCAGTTTACCCAGCACCATTTATTGAAGAGACTGACTTTTTCCCACTGTATATGTTTGTTATGCTCCAAAAATAAGTGAAATCACATGATCATTGACTCTCTGCTTGACTCATTTCATTTAGCATAATCTCTTCTAGTCCCGTCCATGTTGCTCCAAAAGTTGGGTATTCATCCTTTCTGATGGAGGCATAATACTCCATAGTGTATATGGACCACATCTTCCTAATCCATTTGTCCGTTGAAAGGCATCTTGGTTCTTTCCACAGTTTGGCGACCGTGGCAATTGCTACTATAAACATTGGGGTACAGATGGCCCTTCTTTTCACTCCACCTGTATCTTTCGGGTCAATACACAGGAGTGCAATTGCAGGCTCATAGGGAAGTTCTGTTTTTAATTTCTAGAGAATTCTCCAATACTGTTCTCCAGAGAGGCTGCACCAACTTGCATTCCCACCAACAGTATAAGAGTGTTCCCCTTTCTCCACGTCCTCTCCAACACATGTTGATTCCTGTCTTGCTAATTTTGGCCATTCTAACTGGTGTAAGGTGATATCTAAATGTGGTTTTAATTTGAATCTCCCTGATGGGTTGTGATGATGAACATTTATCCTTTTTGTGATTTATTTGCTTGGTTTCCAGAAGAGCATAATGCTGGCCTCATAAAAAGTATATGGAAGTTTTCCTTCTGCTTCAATTTTTGGAAAGAGCTTCAGGAGAAGAGGTGTTACTTCTTCTCTGAAGGTTTGGTAGAATTGCCCAGAAAATTTATCAGATCCTGGGCTTTTTTGTTGGGGTGGGAGATTTTTTTTTCTTTTTAATTTTTTTTAATTTTTTATAAACATATATTTTTATCCCTGTGGGTACAGGTATATGAATCACCAGGTTTATACACTTCACAGAACTCCCCATATCACATAACCTCCCCAATGTCCATAACCCAACCCCCCTTCACCCAACCCCCCTCCCCCCAGCAACCCTCAGTTTGTTTCATGAGATTAAGAGTCACTTATGGTTTGTCTCCCTCCCAATCCCATCTTGTTTCATTTATTCTTCTCCTACCCCTTAACCTCTCCCACCCATTGCATCTCCACCTCCTCATATCAGGAAGATCATATGGTAGTTTTCTTTCTCTTCTTGACTCATTTTGCTAAGCATGATACCCACTAGTCCCATTTACAATTGCAACCAAAATCATAAGATACCTAGGAATAAACCTAACCAAAGAGGCAAAGAATCTATATTCAGAAAACTATAAATTACTCATGGAAGAAATTGAGGAAGACACAAAGAAATGGAAAAATATTCCATGCTCCTGGATTGGAAGAATAAATATTGTGAAAATATCTGTGCTACCTAAAGCAATCTACACATTTAATGCAATTCCTATCAAGTACCATCCATCTTTTTCAAAGAAATGGAACAAATAATCCTACAATTTACATGGAATCAGAAAAGCCCTCGAGTAGCCAAAGGAATATTGAACAAGAAAGCCAAAGTTGGTGGCATCACAATTCCGGACTTCAAGCTCTATTACAAAGCTGTCATCATCAAGACAGCATGGTACTGGCACAAAAGCAGACACACAGATCAATGGAACAGAACAGTGAACCCCGAACTAGACCCTCAACTCTATGGTCAACTAATCTTCGACAAAGCAGGAAAGAATGTCCAATAGAAAAAAGTCTCTTCAATAAATGGTGTTGGGAAAATTGGACAGACACATGCAGAAAAATGAAATTGGACCATTTCCTTACACCACACACAAAAATAGACTCAAAATGGATGAAGGACCTCGATGTGAGAAATGAATACATCAAAATCCTTGAGGAGAACACAGGCAACAACCTCTTCGATCTCAGCGGCAGCAACATCTTCCTAGGAACATCGCAAAAGGCAAGGGAAGCAAGGGCAAACATGAACTATTGGGATTTCATCAAGATCAAAAGCTTTTGCACAGCAAAGGAAACAGTTAACAAAACCAAAAGACAACTGACAGAATGGGAGAAGATATTTGCAAATGACATATCGGATAAAGGGCTAGTGTCCAAATCTGTAAAGAGCTTAGCACACTCAACATCCAAAGAACAAATAATCCAATCAACAAATGGGCAGAGAACATGAACAGACATTTCTGCAAAGAAGACATCCAGATGGCCAACAGACACATGAAAAAGTGCTCCATATCACTCGGCATCAGGGATATAAAAATTAAAGCCACAATGCGATATCACCTCACACTAGTCAGAATGGCTAAAATTAACAAGTCAGGAAATGACAGATGCTGGCGAGGATGCGTAGAAAGGGGAACCCTCCTACACTGTTGGTGGGAATGCAAGCGGGTG
>NW_026745283.1:0-2653 GCF_022355385.1 Mustela nigripes
CAGGTGTTCCAGGGAACCTTTGATCAGAAGAAGGGTCAGGGATAGTACTGTGTACTGGGTAGAAAGCCCACATCTATTAGATTTAAGAGACCGTGGCTCTCCCCGGTGATTCCCCAGCAGCAAGTGCGCCCAGCACTTACTTGGTGCTTGGTATGTATTTTGTGAATCTTTGAATGAATGGATATTTCCATTAAACACTCAGGGAACAGATTACAAGCCTGGGTAGGCATTCTGGAATTAAAGGATCAGATATACGCAAACTTGGCATGTAATTTTGAAAGTGCTGTTTAACCTCGAGAAGGCCATTTTCTTGAATGTAAAATTGGTAATGATAACTGTACTTACCTTTATAAAGAGCATAATATTATAATATGATAGATCCATGTGGTTTCTTAGTGATGTTATGTTATTTCAAGATATTATTTTTTCTGACTGTGTTTATATGATCTACACTTGGATATAGAAAACAACAACAAAAATGAAACAAAAAAACACTGATATAAAAGGAAACAGTAGCTCAAGTTCATAGCATGGATAGTACTTTACGGTAGATAGGAGGCTGTATTTCTGAGTGTACATTATTATATTATTTTAGGCCTATATTTCTGAGTGTACATTATTATTTCTGTTAAATTTTCTCTAACTTCCATTCATTTGAGAACTGTGGCAAAATGAGACTACAGGTTCCGTTTTCAAGTTGGAGAGTTTAGAGAACTATAAAATGGGTCTTGTTTTGTTCATTTTGTTTTTTCCAGAAGACATTTGACATTGTTTTATTCTGGAAACATGGTGGCTCATGGAGTAATTTATCCAGTCAGGTCCCAGCTACCTTGCCTTGAAAGGGGAGCCCATTAGGTACAACTGCCCTGAAAATCTTAACTCTGGGTCCATAATTTTTATTTATTGATATTTTTTGTAGATACCAGGAAATGCATTTTCTGCCACAAAATAGAGATTGGATTTAAAAGTTCCGTTTTTTGTGGACCTAAAAGGAAACTGATTAATTGAGCAAGGAGATAAAGCTCAATGAGTTAAGTGTAAAACCATATTCTGAAAAAGGATTAGTTCTATATAATCAATAACATGCTTTTAACATATGTTATCACATTCAAACCTCAGTAGAGCCCCTTGAGGCAAGTTGGAGAGGCATCATTATCCTTCTTTAAAAATTTAGGAAACTAAAACTGAGACTTAAAAATTTAGGGGTCATATCTATAACAATAAACCTGGTCCCTGAAGATCAGAGTTTAGGTATTCTCACTCCTCCTACTTCATTGTGCTGCTGTTGAAGGTGCCAGAGTCTTAGAATCTTTCTGTCTTTCCAGAGTCACTCAATCATAGTTCCAGAATATTTGTACAAAAGAAATGTCCCTTCCAAAATTCAGATCTATTAACATATTATCAGTATAGTTCCATCTACAAACTTCTACAAATAACATGAAAGTTTGAGGCATTTCTTTCATTTTTTTTTCTCTCTTCTTCCCCTTTATGTGTGTCCAAAGGGTATTCTTCTCACAATACCATTTCATAGGGGAAAGGAACATAGAACTTCTTGTTAATCATCAAGGCTCATACTCTGGATGCTTTTTATTTAAATTAAGGAGAAAGAAAATGCTTTCTGTAGACTCGATAGGTTATTCCAACTCCTTCTCATTTGTGCTCAGATTTTAAATTTTTCTCTTCTGTTTTCTGGCCACAAGGCTTCTTGATAGGAAATTGCAATAAGAGAAAGGTCTGTTCCCTTTTGAAATGTTCTCCACACAGAAAGCCTGGGAGAAAAGTTGTAGCATATGTTAGAGACCCTGGCTTCTAGGAGCTGGGCCAGAGTAGGCAGCATGCAGTAATGAAAGGTGATTCTCTCTGCTTTCAAGTTTCAGTTCCCTTTTTCAAGATCTCCATTCTTGTGGCCAGGAAAAGGAAATAGAGTTGGTTCTGAACCAGATGTTGCTCAGATTTCAATGTCCAATGGAAAAAAGACAGTCTCTTCAATAAATCGTGTTGGGAAAATCGGACAGCCACATGCAGAAGAATGAAACTGGACCATTTCCTTACACCACACACAAAAATAGACTCTACATGGAGGAAAGACTTCAATGTGAGACAGGAATCCATTCATATCCTTGAGGTGAACACAGGCAGCAACTCTTCAACCTCAGCTGCTGTGACTTCTTCTTACAAACATCACCAAAGGCAACGGAAGCAAGGGTAAAAATGAACTATTGGGACTTCATCAAGATCAAAATGAAACAGTCAACAAAACCAAACAAACAAACAAATAAATAATTTAAAACACACACACACACATACATATACATACATATATATGTATTAAATTGGTGGATAGAACAGAACCACCCACTTGATTTTGGGTGTATTCTGGTCTCATAGGATAAACTACCTCCCAGAATTTTAAAGAAAAAAAAACTTACATGTATAAAAAAATAAGCGTAAGCACAATGAAAGGATGGAATATGACTATAAAGATGAAAATTAAAGAAAGATTCTAAAAAAGGAATTGATAAGATAAGTTGGGTGGAAAAAGAAAGTAAAAAAAAGAAAAGAGAATGTGATTAGGCTGGAGACTAGAACAAAGGCATGTGCTAGACTTATGGTATATTTTCATCTATTAGAAGAAATTGCATCCCAAAATTTT
>NW_026745284.1:0-2652 GCF_022355385.1 Mustela nigripes
TGCCTGCTGTGTGCTCTGCTCAGGACTCAGGCCCGCCACCTGCCCCTTGCCATGCCCTGGCCCTTGTGCCTGGGAAGGGGGCCCTCCGCCCTCCAAGGGGCAACCTCCCTGGCCACGCGGGGATGGGCGGGCATGGCTACAGTCGTCTCCGCAGGGTTAGTCCTGAACTGACAACCGACTCCTCCCCAACTGCCTGACCATGGTAACCCAGCAGGTGTTGCCAACAGGTCACCAGCAGAGCTGGGACAATGGCTGTCCGGGCTTGGGCAGAGTCATGGGGTCAGTCCTCAGCGGGGCCTACCTGGGGTTCCTCGCTGAAGCTACTGCCATCTGCCGGCGGGCTGCCGCACTGCAGGCAGGGTACCCTCCCCAGACCACTTTGGACAACCCAGTGGCCTTGTCCCCAAAGCTGGGGAGGGCCCGACCAGCCCAACTGTCACGGGAGGGCTTGCAGAAGTGGCTGTGACAATCAAACATGTCGGGATATAGTCTGAGTACCGTACAATTCACCCACATAAGGAGCACGATTCGGTGGGTTTGGCTTCACGGCGGTGGGGGCCATCGCCACCAAGTGTTAGATGTCCCCATGCCCCAAAAGAAACCCTGTACCCATTGTCCATCTTCCTGTTTTTCTCGACTCCCCTCAGCCCTGGCCACCATCTGCCTACTTCCTGTCTCCGTGGATTTGCCGGTTCTGGACATTTCACATAAGTGGATCCCAAGTATGTGGCCTTTGGGTCTGACTTCCTTCGCTCGGCATACGGTGCGTTCCGAGGTCATTCATCTTGAAGCGTGTGTCGGTACATCTTAAGGCCAAGCCCCATTTCCTCGTGTGGCAATAGCACATTCTTTTTATGCATTCACCAGCTGATGGATACTTGGGTTCTTTTCATTCTCAGGCTCCCAGGAATAGAGCTGCTGTAAACATGTATGTGCAGGTTTTCATGGGGGCCAGAGTTTCAGGGGGTAACTGTCTTTGTGAGTGGTTCTTGACCAGAGACAAATTCAAGTTGGTGGATAAATAGGCCGGGTGCCTCCCCACTCCGGTGGGTGATCAGTGGGCACCTGCAGTGAGTGTACAATTAAACAGACAATTACAGATGGTGTGCGATTCAAGCAGAGATAACAAGGTGCTGTGAGAAAAAAACAAGGGGGCGCCCAGCTTCGGATAGGGGAGTCACAGAAGGTCTCTGAGGCAGTGACATCCTGGTCCGTGAAGATGCAGAAAGAGCCAGTCAGGTGAAGGGGCAGCATATGCAAAGGTCCTGTGGCAGAGAAGAGTTTGGATAGGCAGAGCAGAGGGGCTGGGGTGAGGAAAGGGAGAAAGAGCGAGGGCACAGGAGGTAGGAGGAGCCAGGGGTGGCTTGAGGGATTCCCTGGTGAAGAGATGACTGTTGACAAAGCCACTAACCCTTGCTGTGTGCCGGGGAGTTCAGTCTGCTCTCCTGAGACAAGAATTTGTAGCTTTCAGGTAGACTTGTTTGTGCCTGGTAAGAGTTCATGAAGTGGGGGAGGTCAGAGAGAAATGTCTTGTGATGAAGAAGGAGCCCAGTCCTAAGCGTCTAATGAGCAGGGCAGGTTTCCCAGCTGGTGCCCCCCTCACACATCCCTCCTGGGCTGGAGGGAGGAAGCAGGGGATCGAGGGGAGGGGGCCAACCCTCCTTGGAGAACCTCAGAGGTCCACCCTACTTGGTCCGGGCAGCCTGGCCCAGCCAGGGTCTCTCTGAGGCTGCTGAGCAAGGTGAGTGAGGGCGTAGGCTCCGGTGTCCACCACCAGGGCGGATGTCCCACGTCTGGCCTGACCAGCCTCGCCATCTTACCTATGTCCTGGATGCATTCTGGGGGTCAGGCTCCTCACCGAGAAGGTAGAGAGAGTAACCCCTGCCTCCCAGGGTTGTCTGAGGGCTACCTGTGCTGTTAGATGAGTTTGGAGAACATGTATAACACCTGGCACGGTCTGGCACTGAGTCTGTGCTTAACCGAGGGGAGCTCTGACGCACTCTTGCCATGACTGTCCGACCCATGCCGGACCCAAGTGGGGACATCTCCGCAGACATAGGCCTTGCTAACTGCGTGCCGGGCACCCTCACTCTTTCACTGCACTGACTCTTTGGGACAACCTTGTGATGCTGGTGTCTTTATTGTCCCCATTTCAGAGGTAGAAACAAGCTCAGATGAGTGGAACACCTGTCCTGGCCTCACAAGTCACGAACAGAGCCCTGAGACTGGGTCAGCCTCAGAGGAGACCCAGGTTGGCCCAACTTCAAGGGCTGTGATCCCAAACAGGCCTTGCCATGAAACCAGCACCTTCTCTGTCCCCTCCCCTCCAACCATGCCCTTAACTCTTTATTCTGGACCTTTCCACTCCCCAGGACAGCTCTGAAGGTAGGGGATATGTGAGGATGTTGTCATGCTAGATGGTCGCTGGCTGGTCACAGGTTCTTGAAAATGGGGCTCTGACTGGTGGTGTCTCGTTGTCCTCACTACCACGGAACTGCCCGAGTTTCCTCCGGATTCCTCCAGGTCACTGCTCCATACCTGCCACCTTAGAGCTGTGCCTCTGTCTTCCATAAGGCTGGGTGGGTGGAAGGATGGATGGATGGATCCATGGACGGATGGATGGATGGATGGACAGATAGATGGATGGATGGA
>NW_026745285.1:0-2652 GCF_022355385.1 Mustela nigripes
AATTGACATTTTTCTTTTCCTCAATATTATAAAAACTAGTCTGCATTATGGCTCATCTAAAGACAGGGTTTCAAATCTCACAGGGGTGATTTAGGCCTGCCTCCACAATGAGAACTACATAGTTTAGGAAGCTTTCACAAGGTTGCAAAATTCGTCATCTAATTTGTGAGTAATCATCTCACTGTACAATGTGCATGTTTATGCATGGGAATGTTTTGTTGACATTCTTTCATGAATTACTTTAAGAGTTTGGTTGATGCTATCACATTCTTATATATATTTTTTTGCCTTGTTGATAAATAGGCTAGAAGTACAATAAGGTAACATTCTATTACTAAATTAAATAGTTGCCTAGAAGTAGTTGAATTCACTCAATGCATAATCATTTTCTTTTCTTTTCCTTTTTTTTTTTAAATAATACTTCTATGGAAAATGAACAAGTAGATGGTCAAAATAATACCAACTGGGAAGCAGATATTTTTTCCCATAGGGAATTTTAATAATAATCTTGTGTATGTAACAGAATACATTTTCAAATTAGTAAAAACTGAACAATCCAAGATTAATTTCTGTGTTCCTGCTTTAGGATTTTATTAACAGTCTCTTGGTAGTAAGCAGTTATTTAATTTTTAATATTGAAATGGTTGTAAATCCACAAACATATATGCAAACACGATTTTAAAACATTTATGTAAAATGAAGATTCCATATCTTATATTGAAGAATAAAAAATTTACTTACTTCCTGATTCTTCTTGATGATCTTGTCTCAAATTTTATCATCTGATTTGCTTAAATATTTACACAATTTCAGAGCTGGTAAATTGAGTTAGCAAAATATTTGGTTTCTATTGTGCTCTCAAAACAAGCGTGTTGATTTAACTTTTTTATGGTTCTTAGGGATTATAATTCTCTTCAACTCATGATATCCTTCATTCCTGATACTTTAAAATGCTGACAACATTTTATTATAATTCAACTCATTCTTGCTTTTCATCTGTCAAACTCCACATACAAATTCAATTACACCTAGGTTGACTACTACTTTTCCACTTGCCTCTTTTCATATACTACAAAACAGTTATTTATCCAATCATTTTTCTTTCTACTCATGCAAACATTTAAAATAAATATCTTGTAATTCTATGATTATACATCTGTGAAACCTAAGTAATATTTTCCTCAAGTTCATGGACTGCTATATTTTCCTGCAAACACTGTTTTGAGAAACAGAACATATGGAATGTTCTTCTCTATGTCTGACATACAAATGGAACTGGACTTATTTTATCTGTGTCTTTTTGTTGACCCGGGGGAATTCATTAAGTAAATAGAGTGCCAAGGAGAAGAATCATTAGACAGAGTGAATCAGTTTTATAAATATTGAATAAGAAGTACAAAAATAAAATGATTCAGGAAAATAGACAAATGTACAAGTGGCGAGATGCTAAGTATGGGAAAGCTTGATTTAGAATTTCACACTTCCATTGCTTCTCGGCCTTTTGGCTAAGATCAAGTGTAGAATTTCACTCTTCTGTGACTGCATAAGGAATGCACATTTTTCTTCCACAAACTGGACTTGTCTTCAGTAGAATTAGTGTGCTGATATCTTCTGAATTTTGGCAACCTAGAGAAGAATTCTTTATCAGGATGAAACGGTGGAAAACACTGCTGTGGATTTCTATTTTGACTGATTGTCTTCTGAAATGGACAACCTCCTAAAGACTGACAAGAAGGTTTATAACTATACTGACCCTTTGAATTTAGGAAAGCCATTCCCAAGCCCCTCCCTAATGTGGCTTTTATTGCCTTTTGACGACTTTCTTCACTGTGTTATTTACTTCCATTAAACAGTTATTTATATTTGTGCATATGACATCTTCTCATATTGAGAATATTTATGAATCAATAAAATAAATATATGAAAAACTGGCATTGGATATTTTGAACTTGTTTAATCCACAATTCCTTCAATGAGAGATGTAGTTTTTATTCCTAGAAGGGTAATATATTATAGACATATAGGGGCGCATTGGTGGCTCAGTGGCTTGGGCCTCTACCTTCAGCTCAGGTCATGATCTCAGGGTTCTGGAATCAAGCCCCATATCAGGCTGTCTGCTCAGCAGGGAGCCTGCTTTCCCCTCTCTCTCTGCTTGCCTCTCTGCCTACTTGTGATCTCTCTCTCTGTGTCAAATAAAAAAATAAAATAAAAAAATAAAATAAATGCATATGAATGCCATATGTACACATATGTGTAATATAATTTTATATTTAATGAGTTATCTTTATTTTCTTTGCAGTTATAGATGTGGACATAAAACATGTGTGTATTTGATACCAGTAGTGCAGATTAACACTATTTGTGGGGCGGCAGGGTATGGATTATTTACAGGATTGAAAGATGAGAGTATTTGAAAGACAAAAGAAAGGACATAGGACAATACGTAGATGCTGAGATGTGTAGAATTTATAACTGCTACACATTAAAATAGGCATTGAAAATATTTATTCAAGATATTTCAGTGGAGATGGTGAAACTACTTCTCTACTTATGAATATTCTATTCCTTTGCTTTTAGTTTTATATCCAAATAGCAATTCTTTTTGTATTTTATTCAGAGCTTTTATTGATTACCAGGCACTGACCATAAAAT
>NW_026745286.1:0-2652 GCF_022355385.1 Mustela nigripes
GAATTCCTCTAAGTGAGTTGAATATGCTATGCCTTTTTATTCAAAGAAACACAATCCACATATTTTACAGAAGCAAGAGGTTGTCTTTGAGGCTGCTTGGGAAAGAATATCTTGTGGTGAATATCAAGCCACCTGAACAAACATGAGTCCAGTATTGGTCTCCCCAAGAGAGCTTTCTCAGGATGGAAGGTGGAGAAGCCACCATTTTCATCTCTAGAAAAGTGGAGAAAAGTTTACTTTAAGAACACTGGGACTCCATCTGAACCTAACTTGTGCCCTGTCTAAATCTTGGGATGGAAAGAGGTGGTAGGCACATACATGAGATCTGCTAGGAGTGATAGAAACTTATTTCAGGAGGGATAACAATGCCAGATTTAGAAATGAGTCCACAGACTGTCTATTTCTCACCGTCCCCATTTTCCCTCCACCATTCCCAGTTTGGACGCCAGAGAGGAGAAGGGGAATAGGGAAGGTATAATGGACTGCTATGGTGAGGAGAAGAATATAGACTGCTGTTGATGTGAGTATCTGCAAAAAGGCAGACAAAGGAGAAGCAGGCATTAAATAAGACCTTTATAATTGGGAAACTTCTTTGGTTAATGTACTTCCCCACCTAAAATTATTGTGGCATTTAGTTACAGGTGTTCAAATGGAACAACTCTATAACTCCCCAGGGAACAATGTTCTTGGTTAGGGGTTGGAGTTGTTAATGGAATCAGATTATAGGAGACTGTCCTTGTAATCGGGCGGGGGCGGGGGGAAGCCTGTGCTTCCTTCCCCTGCCTCACCAAGGTATCTAACTATTAATCCCAAAAAACTATAAGTGTCTAGCTAATTTGGAAAAAAGGTCTTTGTAAGTGTGATTAAGTGAAGGATCTTGAGATGAGATATCCTGGATTATCTGTGTGGGTCCTACATACTATCACAAGTATCCTTACAGGGACAGAGGTAAAGGGAGATCTTACAGACAGAAAAGGAGGAAGCAGTGTGACTACAGAGGCAGAGGTGGGAGTAATGTAGTCACAAGCCAACAAATGCCAGCAGTCACCAGAGTTGGAAGAAAAAAGGAGTGGATTCTTCCCTTAGGGCCTCTTCCCTTATGGTCTTACTAACATCTTGATTTTTGCCCAGTGATACCAATTTTAGACTTGTGGCCTCTAGAACTGTAAGAGAATACATTACTGGCATTGTAGGCCAACAAGTTTGTGCTCATTTTTTTTTTTTTTTACAGCAACCATAGGAAATGAATACAGTCCTGGAATCAGGCCACTGGTAAGTTACTGGGAACTCAATGCCTCAACATGGAAATGTGTAGTAAACAAAGAGAAAGTCAAATTGTTCAGGAGTTGGTCACACTGGTCCACTGGAACCCAGCATCAGGTGGTGACAGGCAGGCAGAGAAGACCAGAGCAGAGCAAGAAGAGAAAGAATGAGGTGAAGCTGAGGGGTAGGACACATTCATGAGTACAATGGGTTATGGCAGCTTTTGTGAGTACTTTGGCCTGTCCCGGGAACATTGGAAGATTGGCTCTAAAGTCACTTGTCATCATCTCCAGACACTGAATTTATAGGGCCACGTGGAATACAAAATAATGCCCTCTCTCCTGGATTGCCACCAGAAGGCTCAGTGAAGCAACAGTGCAAGAGGGAATTTGCTAAGCCTGAAGTACTCATACTTCTTTTATCCTTGATTATCCAAAGCCTATCCTCACTATCTGCCTCCATACACACTTCCAGAGAAGAGTGAAAGGAGCAACTTTGGTTCCTGAGGACAACTTGGACCGAAACAACTTCACCAATAAAGTGAGCCCATGACTGTAGTTGCTTATGTCTTTTTCTCTCCTACTTTCATTTATTTCTCTTTTCCTCTCTTCATTTGACTTGTCAACACAACAGAGGAGTTGATACTGAATTATTAAAATGTATTATACACTCTGAGTTGTTTTAAAGGAAAGCATCAATATTAATATTTATTATCTACCCATTGATCTTTGTATGATGAAGTTCCAATAAAAGTGAAATCCTTTAGACAGACTAATTTGAGGATTATTATAAGTTTGGAAAGGTCTCAGGGACAGAGGTAGAGGGAGTTTCAGGAACAAAAACCCCTCAAATAAATGAAGTTTATCACCTCCCATATTGTGAGGAATAATCTAGTCTCCATTTCAGCTTTTCCATGTTGGTTTATTTGTTCACTCACTTCTTTGTTCTTTCACTCATTCATTGATTTAAGCACCTACCAAGTGCAGGTGGTGTGCCAAGCATGGGGGTTACAAAGCCCAAGAAGCCTCAGAGGCTGTGACTTGGTGGCTTGCCCAGTGTTCTCTTTTTAATTGGAATTTGCGTGCTTTCTCCATTTTACACAGACTTCGTCTCTCCCTACTGTGTTATACGTAGATGGCTTTATATATTTACATTATCTGCCTGATCTCTGAAGACAATAGAGTTTTAGACACTTCGCTTAAATTCTGTTTGTGAAGAACAGTCTCTGGGACTGCTCTCATTTCAGACGTTAATTCTTGAATCATTATCAACCTCCCATAGCAACTGGAGACATGGAGTCTGGGAACTAAGACTAGAATGAGTGAGTTGATGGAAAATGCCTGTACACTGACTGAATGAGGGTATGGGAGCAGAATTGAATGTCCTGGT
>NW_026745287.1:0-2652 GCF_022355385.1 Mustela nigripes
AGCATGTGAGGGGGATGTGGAGGGGCAGAAGAAGAGGGACAGAAAGATTCCCAAGTAGGCTTCATGCTCACCATGAAGCCCAACATGAGGCTTAATCTCCCAACCCTGAGATCATGAACTGAACTGAAATCAACAGTCAGTTGCTTGACTGACTGATCCATATAGATTCCCCCTCAGTGAGATTATTTTAAGTGTTTTGACCTTAAATACATTTATTATTGAATACCAGCTATGTACCAGGCTGTACAAGTTGAGGGGTTAGGCTGTAGTGGTTGAAGCAGAAAAATGAGGAAACAACAACGCACTGTAAGTCACTGTTAGTGGTTCATATAAAGAAAATGGAAATGTTAGGTTAGGGAATTGTGGGGGAGTTTGCAGTTAGAATGGGGATGAGAACACGTATGGAATTTTGTTGGTCAGAAACAATCTCTTTGAGTGTGGCAAGAACTGCCAAGTAAAGGATGAGAAGGACCAGTTGTATGAAGGTCTTGGAGACCTTCTAGAAATTCTAGACAGACAGAACCGTGGATCACACGGTTCATCATTTCACTCTAATGTCTTGGAATGCCCAGGAAGCAGGAAGATCCACCCCATTGTCATAACCATTGGTATTATTGTTGTTTGTATAAATGAAAATGGGTATACTAAAATAAGTGCCTGGTACCTTTTAGGTAATTAATAAATAAATGTTCTTATTATTCCCTTATGAAAGCTTATTTTACTTTTTGGAGAGTTTCATACCTATATATAAAACTTTTTGCTATTATTTAAACATAATTTCAAGAAAACTTTTTCTTCCTACTTTGCCATTGCCTTTAACCATTATCCTGTCAATAAAGTTTCCAAGCCTTTGTTTATCCAAATGAAGCAGCAGTTACCAAACTGTACTCTTTATACTCAACATGATCTACTCCAAGGTTTCTTATGTCAAGTGTCCTATTTTAACATGGAAAAAAGTTCTGCTGTTAGGAGAAGTTTAAATTTGTAGCAAATATACTTATTAAAGAATTTATTTAATACATATTTTTAATATCCTTTTATTTTGGTGGGGAATGCAAAGGAGAGTTAGGTGTTTTGTTAGTTCCTGTGGAAATGTACATATAAGTACATATAAGTACATATTTACTCTGGCATTTGATGTTCAGTTTACAGCCATTGGCCAAATGAAGATTAAACATTATATTTAATTTAGAAAGCATATATGAGTTTTTCAAATGTTTGCTTTTCTTATTTGTGAGTCTGATTACTATTACTTATTTTCAAATGTATATGCTTTTCTTATTTGTGAGTCTGATTGCTATTAAAGTAGGAAATTCAGATATTTTCTTAGGAAAGGATTAGGTAATCTTTATGCAACTCATTTTTGTTGTTCATTTTAACAGAGTAATTCTGAGAGTCTTCCAGAAACATACGTTGTTCATTTACCTGTAAATGAACAGAAAGGGGCAAGTACATTAAAACAACAAGTAGGAGGTAAGACTTGTATTTTATTAAAAAGTCATTTGATAAAATACTGATGTAAAATGGGAACACTGATATATTTAAATATCCAAAGAAAGTCACCTATTGAATTAGAGATAAAGAGGAGAAAGATTGAAAAGGAGATAAGTTGAAGTCTTATCAGGTGTCAGTGTCAGTAACAGATGAAATTGAGGGTGCCACAAAGGAGATTAATTAGTAGCTCCATTTCAAGATACTCTAAGACCAAAGGAACGTCAGGAAATAAGTGGAAAGGATAAAAAGAGTGACTGATGTGGAAAGAACCAAGATGCCCTTCAACGGATGAATGGATAAGGAAGATGTGGTCCATATACACTATGGAGTATTATGCCTCCATCAGAAAGGACGAATACCCAACTTTTGTAGCAACATGGACGGGACTGGAAAAGATTATGCTGAGTGAAGTCAAGCAGAGTCAGTCAATTATCTCATGGTTTCACTTATTGCGGAGCATAAAAATAGCATGGAGGACATGGGAGATAGAGAGGAGAAGGGAGTTGGGGGAAATTGGAAGGGGATGTGAACCATGAGAGACTATGGACACTGAAAAATAATCTGAGGGTTTTGAAGGGGCGGGGAGTGGGAGGTTGGGGTACCAGGTGGTGGGTATTATAGAGGGCATGGATTGCATGGAGCACTGAGTGTGGTGCAAAAATAATGAATACTGTAATGATGAAAATAAATAAAAAATAAATTTTTAAAAAAGAAAGTCAAGAATACAGGGAGTAAATGAAGGACAATAAGCATCTCTTAATGTGGAAGGTGGTAAAGTAAAACAATTCTTTATTTTTTATTTTCTTTTTAATATTATTTATTTATTTATTTACATATAATGTGTTCTTAGCTGCAGGGGTACAGGTCTGTGAATCTCGAGGTTTACACACTGTACAGCATTGACCATAGCACATACCCTCCCCAATGCCCATAACCCCACCAAAATAATTCTTTTAAATGAGGAGCAGACTATTTGAATTGCAAGAATAATATCAGGTGAGCTTCCAGTACCAAAACTTGTTAGAGTAGGAAACCAAAATTTTCCTGCTCTTACTTCTTTCCTCATTTTTGGGAAGACATTCAGGACTTCCCTGGTTGATGATGCAGAGCTATGTGTGTATCTTAATGGCATAAAAATTGTGGTACTTCATAAATAGT
>NW_026745288.1:0-2652 GCF_022355385.1 Mustela nigripes
TTGCCCTTTCTGACACTGCCTGAGCCTGGACCTCCTGGCCCCACCTAGACAGCTGTCCGCACACTGAGCACATCGGACCCGCCATGGCCTTAGGTCGTCATCTCTTCTCAACCTCGGTTTTCATGCTTCAAAACCTAGACCTTATCTCCAATCACGGCCCGGGTTTGAAAATGATGCAGAAATCAGAACTCTTTCCCCATGGCAAGAAACCTCTGGTTGGCATGTTGTCCAAGGTTCAGTGTACTTGAAACCGGTGTGGCCTATGAGTCCCCGCCCATGCTTCCGGGCCACAGTGGTCACAAACACACATTGTGACTCTCAGCCTGAGCCCAGTCCTCAGGTAAGGCCTCTCAGTGGCTGGATGGAGAGACAGCATATTGGGATTGCCATGCCCCTAGGCCCCAATTTTTAACCATAGTTCGGGTTGTCCTTTCACTCTTCCCCAGGGCTCTGCTTTGGAATTCCTCTTTTGTTGGGACACCTGAGGTAACAAAACTGAAAGGAGTTCTCCCATCCCACAGATTGACGAAAAACAATAGGGATCCACAGAGAGCAAAATTCGTCCATGGCCCATGAGGCCTCGCCAACATTCCACGGCCATCGCTGATACAAAATCCAGAGACAAAAGCCTGAGCACGCGCCTCAGACTCGCTCATTCTTCATATCCTGAAGAGTTCTTCAGATAAGAACCTACACGGCACTCGAAGGCACGCAAAATACACAGTCTAACCTGGGCACTAATGCACTGTCTGACAACCTGAGCCCGGACCTCGTGACCAACACTCAGACAGCTGACCGCACACTGAGCACATCAGACCCGCCATGGCCTTAGGTCATCATTCCTTCCCTACCTCAGTTTTCAGGCTTCAGAACCTAGACCTTATCTCCAATCACTGCCCAGGGGTGACTGTGATGCAGAAATCAGAACTCTTCCTTACCCATGCCAAGAAACCTTGTGGTTGGCATGTTGTCCAACGTTCAGTGTAGGAGAAACCAGCATTCACCCTGAGGCCCCGCCCATTCTTGAGTTCGAAGAGGGTATAAACACGCATTATGACCCTCAGCGTGAGTCCTGTCCTCTAGTACGTCCTCTCAGTGGCTGGACCATTAGATGTCATAATGGGCTTGACATGTCCCTAGGAACCAATTTTTAACCAGATTTATGGTTGTCCAGTTGCCCCTCCCCAGGGCTCTACTCTGGAATACCTCATTTGGTGGGACACCTGAGGTTGAAAAACAAAACAAAACAAATCAACAACAACAGAACAACGGACTTCTTCCATCCCACAAAATGACCCCAAACTCTTTGGACGGGGCCAAACCCCCAGAGAGTAAAACTCGTCCATTTCCCATGAAGTCACCCGGAAATTTCTCGACCATGAATGACACGATATCCAGAGACAAAAACGTGAGCAAGAGCCTCACACTCGCCCTTTTTTCATATCCAGAAGTGTTCTCCTCATGGTCTATATATCAGTCCTGCCATACCTATGACCCGAAACATAAGCCGAGTTTGTGTTTTCAGACAACTGTCCAAACAGCCCTGGCCTACACACACTACAGGCTCAGGCCCCTGGAGCCATACGTGACGATTGTGCTTGCCCTCTCCAAAGGAATTGTATTTGCCCATTCCAATGGCCACAACCCTACTAAGAGGATAAAACTCCTAAGTCCCTGTAGCCATCCCAATATTTGTGGCTTCCCTGGACAAACAGGGGCAATTGGGCCCATCTGAGCACCTACCGGCACTCAGACCCGTAGACTGATGTCCCCAGAGGTAAAAAGGAACGAACAGGCCTCTAGGCACCTATCGAATACATTGCTTTGGTTTCCAGGCATCTCTCCTCAGAGGCCTGGATTTCAATAACAGCATAAGGCTGTTTCTTGACTCACCCTTCAGAACAAATCTCATTTAAACATGGGAAACTTGCACGATGGAGCTGTGTGAAAGCCTCTCTTTAGGAGAACCCTTCAGGGCCCCAGTACCACCGCTTCATTCCAAGGTCTCCATAGACACATAATCATATTAGGACACATCCACGGGAGAGTCCATTTCAACTCAGCCTCCTCGGTTGCTACCCCAGATCCAGCAGATCTAACCTGTCTTGTTGCTTGGAGACAATTGGAATGCGATGTGGGCTACCCAGCCATCCATCCTTAGAACGCTGCTCAGAATCGTTGTCCTGGAGCCAACCAAGAGGTCTAAATTTTCCTGCAGAAGAATCTTTGCAGTTGGGAGCTTCTCACAACTCCCATCGTGGGGAAAACCCCATGGCCTCGTGATCCACCCCCCTCTTCAAGAAGGGGCCATCAGGGACAGAATGACCAACCTGAGCCATTGACTGATCCTCGCCCTTGCTTCAGATGTGCGAGATCTCCATTCAGGTTGGTAGAATGTGCCTGCCATATCCTCACCCAGAAACCTAGGCCTAGCTTGGGTTCTCAGACTTCCGTTCTCAGACTACTGGCCCACAAGCCCTCCAGTAAGGCAATCCAGAACTACAATGCAGCACTCTGCCTGCCCTCCAGAAGAAAAGCATTGCCCTCCGGGGCTACCCATAAACCCCAAATGAGGATCTACCTGTACGCCATTCGGCTCTACCGCAAATATAGAGGCTGACCTCGGCACTATTGCCCTTTTTGACACTGCCT
>NW_026745289.1:0-2651 GCF_022355385.1 Mustela nigripes
CCCCCTTTGCACTTTATGTCCTGTGAAATGGGAGCCTTGGTTGCTGTCAGTATCAGTGGGCACCCTGTATGTAACACACAGCTGTTCCAGGCCACAGATGGTGGCCTTCTGTGTGGCATACTTGGTGGGGTTGGCTTGCAGGAGTCCTGAATAAGTGTCATGCATGTCAAAGCATAATGTCAGCCATCAGAGAGTGGCAGGGGACCAGTCAATCTGCTATCTCTGAATGGAGTGCTCTGTTTTCTTCCCCACTACCTGTCTGTGTCTCTTGACAAAGGTCATGGTTGTTCCTGGGCACAGGTTGGGCTTTGTCGGTAGATGGTTACAGTGTCTTGGTAATGCAGTGGTAAGTCCCAGTTCTTAACACCTGCCCACAAGGTCTGTTGTCCTCAATTTCCCATGTTGTATAGCTAGGTGGCATTGTCTTCTTTTGGCAAGTCTTCTAGGAGGCAGATGTGGCCCAACTCATCGTTCTGTTGATTACCAGGTGGGGTGTGTGCAGTGTGTGCATCTACATGGTAAACAGTAGTGTTCATACCTTGTATGCACTGGAGTTCCACATGTTGATTCCCCAGCATGGGTGCCCTGTCACCATCTAGTCCTGTGCCTTCCATTGAAGAAATCATATGGTTGGTCCCTTATAGATTTCCCAGATTCTGTGCATAGAACAATGGAATTGGGCTCATGAAGCACTTATGTTGTTTGCAGTTCAGCCCATTGACTTCTATGTCTGGCACCAGAGTCCATTAGATAGTTTCAGTTGAGGGTTGGATGGCAGTAGCTGTCCAGGTGCAGAGGTCACACCTTGCTGACCCTTGCTGACTCTACAGGCATGATCAGGGATTGGTAACTGTAAAGAATGGCAACTGTGGTGGCTTTGCAACCTCAGTTAATGGCTTTCCTTCAGAGGTGACATGAGTCAACAGGCCAAGAATGGAGTGTGGCTCCACACTAAGAGGGCTATTTGTCAAGGTACTGTGTTGTTGCAAGTAGGCATGCCATTTAGCTGCAGTCTGGATTTGGGAAATATCTGACTTGGGCTCTTGGAATGTATCCTTTAGCCATGCTGCTATAGGATGCTGAGTGCAAATGGTCACTGGGATCCTGTTAGTCATGTCTTCTACTTGCCGTAAGGCATGGTAATTAGCCCACAGTTGTTCTAAAATGCATTATCATGCTTCAGTTCCTTTCCATAACAGTGACCAGAAGCCTTATAGTATGCATTTGGGCCCTTGCCATTGCCATAAATTCCATCAAAACCCTTCTGGGTAACTGACTCCATCCAGTCAAGTGGCTGCCCCTGTACATGAACGCTTAAGTCTTGGATCTGTGTAACAGCCACCTTGGCTTCTTCAAATGCTTCTCTTTCCTTTGAAGACCAATCCCAATGGGCTTCTGTTCTTACAAATCTATAAAGGTGCTGAAGCTCTTGAGCCATGCAAAGGATAAATGGATACCAAGAGCTTAAGGAACCTAAGAAAGTTTGCAGCTGTTATGGTGTGGTGAGATGTGGATATCCTTGTATCTTATCAATAACTGCTACAGGAACAACTTCTTTAAAAAAAATTCTAGTATAATTAACGTGCAGTGTTTAATAGTTTCAGGTGTACAATACAGTGATTCAGCAATTTTATACATTACTCAGAGCTTATTCTGTTAAATGTACTCTTTAATCCTCTTCACCTATTTTACCTATGCCCACCTACTTCTCCTATGGTAACCGTCAATTAGTTCTCTATATCTAAGAGTCTGATTTTTGTCTTTTTATTTCCTTATCTGTTTGTTTTGCTTCTTAACATCCACAAATGAATGATTTCATACAGTATTTGTCTTTCTCTGACTTATTTTACTCAACATTATATTCTCTAGATCTGTATATGTTGTTGCAAATGGCAAAATTTCATTTTTTATGTCTGGATAATATTCCATTGTATGTATATATACCACCTCTTCTTTAGCCATCCATTTATCAATGAGCACTTGGGCTGCTTTCATAAATTGGCTACTGCGAATAATGCTTTAATGAACATAGCAATGCATATATCATTGGAATTCATGTTTTTCAAATACCCAGCCAGTTGTGAAATTACTGGTTCATATGGTAATTCTATTTTTAATTTTTTGAAGAACTTCCATCTGTTTTCCACAGCAACTGTACCAGATGGTATTGTCACCGATCGTGTTCAGGGTTCCTTTTTCTCCCCACCCTCGCTAACAACTGTCATTTCTTGTGTTGTTGATTTTAGCAATTCTGACAGATGTGAGAAGATATCCCATTGTAGTTTTGATTTACATTTCCCTAATAATGTCTGATGTTGAGGATATTTTCCTGTGTCTGTTGGCCATCTGTAGGTCTTTTTTGGAGAAATGTCTGTTCATCTGCTCATTTTTAAATTGGATGTTTTTTTGGTTTTTAATGTTGAGTTGTATTTGTTTTTACATATTTTGGATAATCCTTTAACAGATATGTCATTTGCAAATAACCTCTCCCAGTTAGCAGATTGTCTTTTTGTTTGTTTGCTTCCTTCATTTTGTAAAAGCTTTTTATTCTGTTATCATCCCAATAATTTAATTTTGCTTTTGTTTCCCTTACCTTAGGAGATATATCCTGGAAAATGTTGCTATGGTTGAGGGCAAAGAAATTACTGCCT
>NW_026745290.1:0-2651 GCF_022355385.1 Mustela nigripes
TGTTTGTATTTCTTTGGTGTTGGCTGTGATCTCTCCTCTTTCACTCAAGATTTTATTAATTTGGGTCCTTTCTCTTTTCTTTTTGATAAGTCTGGCCAGAGGTTTATCAATTGTATTAATTCTTTCAAAGAACCACCTCCTAGTGTCGTTGATTTGTTCTATTGTTCTTTTGGTTTCTATTTCATTGATTTCTGCTCTGATCTTTAGTATTTCTCTTGTCCTGCAGAATTTAGGCCTTCCTTGGTGTTCTCTCTCCAGCTCCTTTAGGTGCAGTGTTAGGTTGTGTGCTTGAGACCTTTCTTGCTTCTTGAGAAAGGCTTGTATTACTATATACTTTCTTCTCAGGACCACCTTTGCTGCATCCCAGAGATTTTGACCAGTTGTGTTTTCATTTTCATTTTTTCCATGAATTTTTAAAATTCTTCTTTAATTTCCTGTTTGACCCATTCATTCTTTAAAAGGATGCTCTTTAACTTCCATGTAGTTGAGTTCTTTCCAACTGTTCTCTTGTGTTTGGGTTCTAGTTTCAAAGCATTGTGGTCTGAAAATATGCAGGGAATGATCCTAGTCTTTTGGTACAGTTGAGACCTGATTTGTGACCTAGGATGTGATCTATTCTGGAGAATGTTCTATGTGCACTAGAGAAGAATGTGTATTCTGTTTCTTTGGGATGGAATGTTCTGAATATATCTGTGATGTCCTTCTGGTCCAGTGTGTCATTTAAAGGGTTTATTTCCATGTTGATCTTTTGCTTATAATGTTCCCTACCATTATCTATTATCATACATGTGTTTCTTTGATTTTGTTATTAATTGGTTCATGTAATTGACTGCTACCATGTTAGGAGCATAGATATTTAAAATTATTAGATCTTCTTATTGGACAGAACCTTTAAGTATGATATAGTGTCCTTCTTCATCTCTTATGATACTCTTTAGCTTAAAATCTAATTTGTCTGATATAACAATTGACACCCCAGCTTTCTATTGATGTCCACTAGCATGGGAAATGGTTTTCCACTCCATCACTTTAAATCTGGAGGTGTCTTCGAGTCTAAAATGAGTTTCTTACAGACAGCATATCAATGGGTTTCTTTTTAAATCCATTCTGATACCCTGTGTCTTCTGATTGGGGACATTTAGCCCACTTACATGCAGGGTAACTACTGAAAGATATGAATTTAGTGCCATTGTACTGCCTGTAAGGTGACATTACTGTATATTGTCTTGTTCCTTTCTGATACATGTTACTCTTAGGCTCTCTCATTGCTTAGAGGACCTCTTTCAATATTTCCTGCAGGGCTGGTTTGGTGTTCACAAATTCTTTTAGTTTTTGTTTGTCCTGGAAGCTTTTTATTTCTTCTATTTTCAGGGACAGCCAAGCAGGGTATAGTATTCTTGGCTGCACATTTTTCTTATTTAGTGCTCTGAATATATCATGCCAGTCCTTTCTGGCCTGCCAGGTCTCTGCGGATAGGTCTGCTGCCCATCTAGTATTTCTACCATTGTCTGTTACAGACCTCTTGTCCCTAGCTGCTTTCAGGATTTTCTCTTTGTCATTGAGACTCGTAAGTTTTGCTATTAGATGATGGGGTGTGGACCTATTTTTATTGATTTTGAGGGAGGTTCTCTGTGCCTTCTGGATTTTGATGCTTGTTCCCATTGCCAAATTAGGGGAATTATCTGCTCTAATTTGTTCCAATATACTTTCTGCCCCTCTCTCTCTTTCTTCTTTTTCTTTGGGGATCCCAATTATTCTAATATTGTTTCATCTTAGGGTATCTCTTATCTCTTGCATTCTCCCTCCATGGTCCAGTAGTTATTTATATTTTTCTCTGCTACTTTATTCTCCATCATTTGATCTTCTATTTCACCAATTCTTTCTTCCGCCTCATTTATCCTAGAAGTAAGAACCTTCATTTTTGATTGCATCTCATTAATAGCCTTTTTTGATTTCAACTTGGTTAGATTTTAGTTCTTTTATTTCTCCAGAAAGGGATTTTATTTCTCCAGAAAGGGATTCTCTAGTATCTTCCATGCTTTTTTTGAGCCTGTCTAGCACCTCGATAATCATCATTCTGAACTCTAGAACTGATATCTTACTAATGTGCATATTGATTAGGTCCCTATCTGTCAGTACTGCCTGTTGTTCTTTTTTTTTTTTTCTTGAGGTGAGTTTCTCCATCTTGTCATTTTATCCAGATAAGAATAGATAAATGAGAGAACAAAATGCCAGAAAGGTAACAACAACCCCAGAAAAATATACACTAAACAAATCAGAAGAGACCTGAAATGACAGGGGGAAGAAAGGAAATAAAAGGATCAGGCTGGTGAACAGAACAGAGCCACACACTTGATTTTCGGTGGGTATTGGTCTAGTAGAAGAAACTTCCTCCTGAAATTTTGATGAAAGAAATATTTATATGTATGCAAAAATAAGGGGAAATATAATGAAGAGATGGAATATGACTGTAATGATGAAAATTTAAAAAGATTTTAAATAATGAATTGATAATTTGTTTGAAGAAAGAAAGAAAAAATTAAGAAAAAAAATAATGTGATTGGGGGCAGATGAGGACAAAGCCTTACACTAGATTTAAGGTGTATTTTGGTCTGTTAGAAGAAACTGTATCCCAAAATTTTAAAGAAAGA
>NW_026745291.1:0-2650 GCF_022355385.1 Mustela nigripes
AAACATGTTCTAGATGCATCTACTATGACTGAGGGATAATGCTGCTTAGACTTCCTGGGAATCTACTTAAAATGGGCAATTTTAGCTTTCTCTCAAGTGGAGCTTCATGAAAGGAAGGGCAGAGGAAAACTTTGTTCAGTATCTGTGAGAACATCAGGGACTGAGGGAGATTAGATATTATGCATGACAGTTTGACAAATATTGAACAAGTTGGATTGCACCAGGGTGGCCCCTGGCATTTCAGTCCACAGAGTAGCAGAAACAACTCAGCAAACTGATAGAAACCATAGAATCCTGCAGAGTAGTATTTCTGTGGAAACCTCATAATTCAAGATGTAGAAGTTTCCAGAAATGTTCCATATGTGAGGAAAATGGGTATTCTCCAATTTTTGTTTAGGGTTCTATGTATGTCCATTAGATCAAGCTGGTTAATCCTGATATTCATGATTATTTTTACCTATTTTAAAAACCTACTTGTTCACTATCATATGATCTCCCTGGTATAAGGAAGTTGAGAAGCAACATGGGGAGCTTGGAGGGTAGGAAAAGAAGAAATGAAACAAGATGGGATGGGGAGGGAGACAAACCATAAAAGACTCAATCTCACAAAACAAATTGAGGGTTGCCTAGGGGTAGGGAGATAGGGAGAGGGTGGCTGGGTTATGGACATTAGGGAGGGTATGTGCTATGGTGAGTGCTGTGAAGTGTGTAAACCTGGTGATTCACAGTCCTGTACCCCTGGAGCTAATAATACATTATATGTTAAAAAAAAAATTGACTTGTTCTATCCATTATGGGACGTGTGTCAAAAATCTTTTCTGTAATGATTAATTTGCCCATTTTATTTTTTCTCCTAGTCTGTCTTGTTCATTGGCATCTATTTCCTCCAGAATCCTGACCTTAAGTCAATGACCTTTGATCCAGCTCCCTCCTCTACAAAGGCCCAAGACTTTGTCCTCAGCCACACTTGTGCCCTGAAGCTCCAGGCTTCAAGGTGGAGGTTGCTCCTAAGCATCTCACAGAGTTGGTGCTCATTCTCTTCTCTCATCTCATGTTTCTGCTTTCTCCCTCGTCTATATGTTTTTTTCCCCCCACAATACCTCACAGGAATTCCTTGTTTAATATTCCAAAAGAATTTTAAAAATGTATTTTATTAAGTGTTTTTAGAAGTTATATCTAGAAGATAAAATTTCCAGTTATAAAATATATTGGAATAACAAATAAGGGAAGCAATTTCACAAACTTTAAAAGAAAGTATAGAAATACTATTCAAAAGTTATTTCTTTGTATTTATTAACATTTTACTGCACTTACTATGCATTTACTATGCATCACACTCTGCTAAGCAATTTGCATACATTAGCTAATTCAATCCTTGTAACAACTCCATGAAATAGGTATTATTATTACAACTATTATCACCCCATTTTACACCTTAGAAAAATGAAGTTCATAAATATTAAGTAACATACTACAAATCATAACATATAAGTGTCAGAGATGCAGTTGAACCCTGGACTCTCTGACTATAAAATCCATGTTTTTAACCATAGTTCTGTAAAATTTCATACATAATATATTGGGAGGGAGACAAACCATAAGTGACTCTTAATCTCACAAAACAAACTGAGGGTTGCTGGGGGGAGGGGGTTTGGGAGAAGGGGGTGGGATTATGGACATTGGGGAGGGTATGTGCTTTGGTGAGTGCTGTGAAGTGTGTAAACCTGGTGATTCACAGACCTGTACCCCTGGGGATAAAAATATATGTTTATAAAAAATAAAAAATTAAAAAAAAAAAGAATGAGTGGGCTCTGCTACATCCAAGTAGTCATAATAACATTACAGAAGGTTATTTGAGTCAGAAGGTTATTTATTACATTTTTAAATTTCAAATTCTAAGTTCCACTTTTCTCTGAACTCTATTCATAGCGAAGACTTCACTGGAGTCTGGCAAGCTCCCATCAACTTCATATCTGCCTTATCTGTTCTTTGGTCTTTTTGAAACTCCTACCCTTAAAGCATGCTAAGTGACAGGTAAATAGGTAAGAAAAAGAAAAAGAAAGAGATGACAAATCAGACAGAATTTTAGATGACAATTAGCAACTTATGCTTGAGATCCTCTCTTTAGCACACTTTTTTGAAAGTATGATTATGATTTTGACAAATATCTTTCCTATGAATGTGAATACAAGTTAACATATGTCACATTGCAAATGAAAAACAAACAAAAGAAACACAAGGAAACCTCACAAAAGTCATTGAGTAAAGATAATGGAAGTCTGATTCCTTAAAAAATTATTCCTAATTTGAGTTTTAGTTTCCTTGCAGCAAACTTTTTATGTGTGATCATTTTTTTTCTCATCAACTTCAAATTTTATTTATTTACTTATTTATTTTGTGTTCCAAAATTTATTGTTTATGCATCACACCCAGTGCTCCATGCAATATGTGCCCTCCATAATACCCACCACCACTGTGATCATTAATGAAAAATCTGCAAAGCAGTAGAAAGCAAGGCTTGAGAACAAATGAAAAAATAAAGAAATGAATATTTAGAACTTCATACAGGATTTTTAAAAAGGAAATATGAAATGGAGGATGGACAATATTGCTGATTAATCACTGCATCAGGCATAAAGAAACATGCAGA
>NW_026745292.1:0-845 GCF_022355385.1 Mustela nigripes
ATTTTACCCAAAGGCGAGAAAAAAAAACAAAAAATGAAAAAGAAAAAAATTAAATTAATTGCAAGACTAAAAAAAATCACAGGGAAAAAGCCATGAGTTCTGTGCTTGGCTTTCTCCTCCTCTGGAATTCTGCTGCTCTCCTTGGTATTGAAACCACACTCCTTGGTAGGTGAACGTGGTCTCGCCTGGATTTCTTGTTGATCTTCTGGGGGAGGGGCCTGGTGTAGTGATTCTCAAGTGTCCGCCCCAGGCGGAATTACACCGCCCTTACCTGGGGCCGAGGTGAGTAATCCGCTCAGGTTTGCTTTCAGGAGCTTTTGTTCCCTGAGCGCTTTCCGTAGAGTTCCGGAGGACGGGAATACAAATGGCGGCCTCCTTGTCTCTGGCCCAGAGGAGTCGAGAGCCCAGGGCCGCACTCCTCAGTGCGCCCTCAGAGAACAGCGCCCAGTTACTCCCGTCTGCCTGACCTCCGGCCGCGCTCCGAGCTCACTGAGCCTGTGTCTGGTTCAAGGTAACACCGAGCTGCGAGCTTACTGTCGGCTCTGTCTCTGTAGCCGGCTTTCCCATTCCAATACCCGCAAGCACTGCGACACTCAGACACCCCTGATCCTTCTGTGACCCTGTGGGACCTGAGGCCACACTGACCCCGTGTGGGCTTTGCCCCGGGTAGCCTCTGGAGGGATGTCCCTCAGCAGAACAGACTTAAAAGTCCTGATTTTGTGTGCGGTTGCTCTGCCGCTTGCCGGGAGCCGGCCCCTCCCCCCGGGGTCTATCTTCCCGTCGCTTTGGATTCACTTCTCCGCCGGTCCTACCTTTCAGAAAGTGGTTGTTTTTCTGTTTCCAGA
>NW_026745292.1:945-2650 GCF_022355385.1 Mustela nigripes
TCCCCCCCGGGGTCTATCTTCCCGTCGCTTTGGATTCACTTCTCCGCCGGTCCTACCTTTCAGAAAGTGGTTGTTTTTCTGTTTCCAGAATTGCTATTCTTTTTCTCTTCAATCTGCCGATGTATTTTCAGGTGTTTGCAATCTTTAGATAAGCTATCTAGCTGATCTTTGGCTAGCTGAAGTAGTCTCAGCCTGCTACTTCTCCGCCATCTTGACTCCTCCTCGGTGGATAATCTTTTTAATGTGCTGTTAGATCCTGTTTTCTAGGATCTTGTTGAGAATCTTAGCATCCATACTCATCAGTGATATTGGTCTGAAATTCTCCATTTTGGTAGGGTCTTTGTTTGGTTTGGGGATCACTGTAATGCTGGCTTCATAGAAAGAGTTTGGAAGTTTTCCTTCTCCTTCATTTTTTTGAAATAGCTTCAGGAGAATAGGTGTTATTTCTTCTTTGAAATTTTGTTAGAATTCCCCAGGGAATATGTCAGGACCTGGGCTCTTGTTTTTTCGGAGATTTTTGGTCACTAGTTCAATCTCGTTATAAGATATTGGTCTATTCAGGTTGTCAATTTCTTTCTGGTTCAATTTTTGGAGTTTATACTTTTCCAGGAGTGCATCCATTTCATTTAGGTTACTTAGCTTATTTTCATATAACTGTTGATAATAATTTCTGATGATTCTTTGTACTTATTTGGTGTTAGTTGTGATCTCTCCCTTTTCATTCATAATTTTATGAATTTGGGATTTCTCTATTTTCTTTTGGATTAGTGTGACCAATGGTTTATTGATATTATTGATTCCTTCCAAAAACCAGCTTCTAGTTTCATTGATACATTATACTGCATCTCTGGTTTCTACCTGATTGATCTCTGCTCTAATCTTGATGATTTCCCTTCCTGTGTGTGGAGTTTATTTGATTTGTTGTTGATTCTCCAGTTCTTTAAGGTGTAGAGACAACCGGTGTGTTTTGGATTTTTCTATTTTTTTTTTTTTTTTTTTTTTTGAGGGAGGCTTGGATGGCTATGTATTTCCCCCTTAGGACCGCCTTTGTTATATCCCATAGGTTTTGGACTAAAGTGTCTTTATTATCATTGGTTTCCATGAATTGTTTCAGTTCTTCTTTGATCTCCTGATTGATCCAGGCATTCTTAAGTAAGATGGTCTTTAGTTCCTAGGTGTTTGAGTTCCTTCTGAGCTTTTCCTTGTGATTGAGCTCCAGTTTCAAAGCATTGTGATCTGAGAATGTGCAGGGTTGATATGTTGATAGCTATTATCTCTGTTGCAGAAGGCCCATCCTCTGTAATTTTCTTCTGTTGGGCATTCCTCCTCCTAGTCAGTTTGGTGAGAGATGGCTGAACAGATGTAGCTGGATGTATCAACCGTGGTGCAGTCAAGGTGCACCCTGGAAAGCTTTAAGCAATCAGTATTCCCCACCCAAAGAGAGAAAAAAGAAAAGAAATGTAAATAGAGAGAGCGAGAGAAAGACAGGAAATAAAGGGAAGATGAAAGTGAAGGTTTAGCCAAATGGGCCACAAGTTAAGATTTATTAAGTAGACAAACAAAAACAGACAACAAAAAGACAGATAAAACTATATAACAAGAGGAAAAATATATATGTATATATATATATATATAAGCAAATAAAGGAAGAACCTCGTCAAAAAAGAACCCCAAGTGTAAGATTTATATACTATCAGGACAAACA
>NW_026745293.1:0-2649 GCF_022355385.1 Mustela nigripes
GTGTTCTCCTCAAGGATTTTGATGGATTCCTTTCGCACATTGAGGTCCTTCATCCATTTTGAGTCTAAAAATATATGTTTATAAAAAATAAAAAATTAATAATAAAAAAATATATATGTCTCCAAAGGCAAAGGAAACAAAAACGAAAATGAACTTTTGGGACTTCATCAAGATCAAAAGCTTCTGCGCAGCAGAGGAAACAGTCAACAAAACAAAGACGCAACCCACGGAATGGGAGAAGATACTCACAAATGACACTACAGACAAAGGGCTGATACTCAAGACCTATAAAGAACTCTCAAACTCAACACACACAAAACAGATAACCACATCAAAAAAGGGGCAGAAGACATGAACAGACACTTCTCCAAAGAAGACATACAAATGGCTAACAGACACATGAAAAAATGTTCATCAGCATTAGCCATCAAGGAGATTCAAATCAAAATCACTTTGAGATACCACCTGACACCAGTTAGAATGGCCAAAATCAACAAGACGGTAAACAACAAGTGTTGGAGAGGATGTGGAGAAAGGGGAACCCTCTTACACTGTTGGTGGGAACGCAAGCTGGTGCAGCCACTTTGGAAAACAGTGTGGAGATTCCTTAAGAAATTAAAAATAGAGCTACCCTATGACCCTACAATTACACTACTGGGTATTTACCCCAAAGATACAGATGTAGTGAAAAGAAGGGCCATCTGTACCCCAATGTTCATAGCAGCAATGGCCACAGTTGTCACACTGTGGAAAGAACCAAGATCCCCTTCAATAGACAAATTGATAAAGAAGATGTGGCCCATATATACAATGGAGTATTATGCCTCCATCAGAAAGGATGAATACCCAACTTTTATATCAACATGGACAGGACTGGAAGAGATTATGCTGAGTGAAATAAGTCAAGCAGAGAGAGACAAGTATCATATGGTTTCACTTACTTGTGGAGCATAAGGAATAAGGAGGACATTGGGAGATGGAGAGGATAAGTAAGATGGGGGAAATTGGAGGCGGCGGACAAACCATGAGAGACTGTGGACTCTGAGAAACAAACTGAGGGTTTGGGAGGGGAGGGGCATGGGGGGGTTGGGTGAGCCTGGTGGAGGGTATTATGGAGGGCACATATTGCATAGAGCACTGGGTGTGGTGCATAAACAGTGAATTTTGGAACATTGAAAAAAATTTAAAAATAAAAAGAAGACTTTATATTACTTGCCTTTTTTTTTCCATTTAGAAATATGCTAGCAAGCAAGTGGCCCAGAAGGCCAAGTTCAATGCAGGGAGAGAGTACACACACAAAACAAACAAATGAGCCAGTACTTTCACTAGAGGCCAAAATCTGGCAGAAAATGAGGGTTCTGGAAGGGTGCACATTTGCCTGATCTCAGGAAAACACAAAATGTAGAATAAAAGGTAGTCAAGCATAAAAAAGACACCTGATCACAAGGAGTTTAGTGGTAAACAGTATCTATTGCTCTTTTATCTTACTAGTTATTTCTGAAAACTGTTATTTTCCTAAAATCTTCAAAATGTATGGAATATAAATAACATTGCTTTTTGAACAACATTAAAACAGAAAACCCTTGCATCAAGAGAGTTTTGATAAAAAGGTCAGCAATCAAAGGTTGCTGTTGTGGACCTGCTTCCTAGTCCAGGCCAGCCTGGGGGTGGACCAGGATTTGGGGTGGACAGCCCCAGCCTGTGAATGTCAGCAATCCAATGCACCACCCTGAGCAGAAAGACAATCATTGTGAGACACACACTAACACTCTCAAAGCTCTCTTTAAAAAAAAAAAAAAAATCTATCTACTGGTTTTCACCAGATTTAAGCTAGAGTGCCAAGCAAGTGGAGTAAACACAATAAAAATAATCTACAGATCTGAATAACTTCTAAAAGTTAAAGCTGGGAAGAGAATCCAAGAAAAAAAGACCTGCCTTGGGCATAAAAAAACACCATATCCTCAACAAAATAATGATTTCCTATATGATAGCTATGGGATCTCTGCCTTTTTTATTATCTTTGTCAATACTATTTTTACATATTTTAAAATTTTAGCCAATCCACAGAACCTTCACATTTACCAATGCCACCCTCTAGAAACTCTAGATATTATGGAAAATATTCTGTGAAGATCCTCAAGGACTCTGGAAGCCATGATCTTTCCTCGACCCTAGCAAGGAGACAGAGTTCTTTCCAACCCTGTAAAGGGCATTCCAGAAGTGGATGTCCGGAGACTATCAACAAATACGCAGGGAGGGAAGGATTTTGAGTTCTCCTAGAGCAGACTTCAGAACTTAACCTAACGCCATCTAAATCATAAGAATTCATTTTTGGAACAAGGAGAATACATATACATATCATAACTTTTAATGGACAGTTTTATTGCTTTGTGGAATAAATACATTCCAATAAGTTTGGCTTAAAAGAGGCTACAGACTACAGTAAAAAATGTTTGGAATTTAGAATTTCCAGTTTCTCCATTTTGGAAGTATATAAATTAACCTTTTTGAGGCTTAATTTCTTCATTTGTAGAAGGAAGATTCATATTTCTATTACAAAGGTATGCTGTCAGAATAAAATGCAGCATTATATTTAGTAGTGATATATATATATAATATATGTATATATATATACATATATTATATATA
>NW_026745294.1:0-2649 GCF_022355385.1 Mustela nigripes
GGGGGGGGGGGGGCTGGCATGTTTTCACTATTTGAAGAAAGCATGATTTTCCTATTGTCTTTAATACTGAAAGTTAAAAATGATTTTTAAAGGAGCAGGAGGAATACCACGCAGACACCAAGTCTGTAAGAGGTGGACTGTGGTGGATTTGTGTCCATTTTCATTCTAAACCGGAAGCACATTTTCCAGAATTCCTATTCGTGCACAGTTCTGCATTAGCTTAACGTATCAATTTGGAAGGTGGAAATGGAAGTGGCTGCCATATTCTCTTAGAACCCTGAGAAGGACAATTCACACATGCACTTTATCAGCTGATTTATTTTCTGGGCATATGGCAGTAGGCAGGCTGGTTTTAACAACTCTTGCCCTATCTCTCGGGGTTTCTTCTGTTCCTTGGCACTGCTGGACGTTTAACTCCTTGACACTACCAGCTAGATACTACTTAACGTTAAGATTGAAAGTTTGGAGTGTTGAGGCAAGTTCTACGTCTTTCCTCTTTTATGGGGTTCACTGTCCCACTCTGTCCCTGCAAAGCTAGCTTTGTTGAACCCTATGCTAATGCAAACCCCCTCTTACTACTGAAATCCTGGGACGTTCCTGTGATAATGCTTCTTAAGAAACCAAATACAGAAACCAGCAGATAAAAACCACACTAAAAACTCAACAGAACTCTCAACTAAAACTATCCAAAACGCAACTAAAACAGTTTTGGAAAAACGTGCCAAAATTCCCAATGACATAAAAGTTGTATAAGTGCCTCTTCTTTAAAAAGAAACGCTAACTCAAAAAACAGCCACTAGTTAGTATAAACAGGACACCGTAAATCTGAAAAACAAAAAATACTACAAAATGCCACCATTGAAAGAACCATATAAGCATACAAGAAAACCAATACACGTATAAACTAAAACAAAGGAACGCTTAAGAAAAAAAAGCGCACTCTATTTTTATAAACAAAAATGAACAGGGGAAAGCGCGAACGCAGTCCCCCACTACCACAAATTATGCAGTCGAGTTTCCCACATTTGGGGAAATCGCAGGGGTCAACACATCCGGAGTGCAATGGATAAGCCTCGCCCTGGGAAAACCACCTTCGTGATCATGGTATCTCCCCTGCCAGGTAAGTATGACTTGTCCGCTCCTCCGCCCCACATCAGCTGCACACGCCTTGCACTCTTCACACACGACCACTTCGCTCCCCACCATTCTTGAGCCCCTCGACGCCTTCCACGCAAGCAGCACAACGAACCTCTGTCAACCGCCCGCACTGCTTCCCATAGCCCCGGAGATCCCATTGTTATTTAGGCAGCAGCTGTCGAACCATCAGCCCCCGCGCTTCTATATTTACATAAGACACGCCCTCCTCGTGACGTCACAAGAACCCTGACCGCCGGCCTACCTCCTCCCTTCCACCCACCCCTCCTCGGCTCCCCAGGTCCGGTCTTTCCTTCCCAGCCCCATCCGCGGCGGCGACGGGCGTGGGTTCTGAACCTCTGCTCGCCTGTAGGGAACCTGACAGGCTGTTCCTGTCTCTGTACCTTTCTTCAAATAATGCCTTTCAGTGTGTAAAACAACAAAGGAAAGGGGTTCCTTTCAGATCCAGTCAGCTTTCTGATTGCAGCACTGTGTGTACATCTATTAAAATTCTCGAGGCATCACAACTGGTGGCGAAATCTAGTCCATTCTTTTTTTCTTTTTTTTAAAGATTTTATTTATTTGACAGAGATCCCAAGTAGGCAGGCAGGGGAGAGAGAGGAGGAAGCAGGCTCCCTGCTAAGCAGAGAGCCCGATGCGGGGTTCAATCCCAGGACCCTGGGATCATGACCTGAGCCAAAGGCAGAGGCTTTAACCCACTGAGCCACCCAGACGCCCCAGGAATCTAGTCCATTCTTGAAAGTTCAGTTTCATGTACGGAACATCTCATTCATTTCCCTTTCTAACCCTTCGATATGGGAAAGTTTTCAATTTTTTTTTTTTTTTTTTCTTCTAGTCCTTTTCTGGAACACACGTTATTCTGAAAGCAGAAAGTGTTAAGGGTCCTCAGTCAAAACCTAGACGTAGCTTTCGGGACTCAGGGTAAGTCATTTTTGGCCTGATTGTTTTCCATGATCTCTGATGCCCTACCTCGCTACTCGCCTGAGCACACTTCTCCAGGAACTTCCCAGGAGGTGTCCGAATTACCAAGCAAGGCAAAACCTTTAGTTAAGAATTTTAAGGGAATTCAAGAGAGTGCAAAAGCTAACAGTCTCTACCAGGCTAGGAATTAGCCTAACCCTATCAGAGACAATAAATCAATGGTAAAACTCCCAGTACCTTTTCCAAAAGTAAACAAGACCCTATATTCCTTACCAGAGATAAGGAGCCCTAGACCCCACCCAGCACGCCCAGAGCCCCTCTCCCCCCTGGCCAACTACCGGCTGCTTCTTCAAAGTGGTGTTCTCGGCCCTAGGAGGAGCACCAGCCTCATTAACATAACATTAGACGCATCTTAGAGGCCTGTTTTCTAAGTGCGATGCAACATTCTGTCTGCCTTTACAGGCTATGACCACATCCCCTTTTTCTGAGAATTCATCCTAACCCCAGGTAAAAAGAACCTGCTGATCCCTACCTGGGGAGCCGCAGCTTTAGAATTTATTCCCCCTCCCCTTC
>NW_026745295.1:0-2649 GCF_022355385.1 Mustela nigripes
CCTCCAAGAAGTGCATACACCAAGACATGGCCACCAGGGGAGTGCTGGTGACAAAGGACAACATGATGAAGATCTCAGACTTCAGCCTTGCCAGAGATATCAACACATCAGTTACTATAAAAAGACAACCAACAGTGGACTGCCTGTGAAATGGATGGTCCCTAAGGCCATGTTTGACCAGATCTACATCCACCAGAGTGACTTCTGGTCTTTTGGGGTGATCCTGTGCAAAATCTTCAATCTGGAAGCCTCACATATCCTGGAGTGCCTGTGGAGGAGGTTTTCAAGCTGCTGAAGGAGTCATTTGATGGATAAACCAGTAAGTGCACCAGAGAGTTATACACAATAATGAGGGGTGGCTGGCATGTGGTACCTTGAAGCTTCTGGTAGAAGACCTGGATCATACTGTGGCCTTGACCACCAACCAGGTGTACCCGGACCGGCCCTTGGCCCTGGAATAATACTGTCTATGCTTTCCCAATACCCAAAGCTCCACCTGCTCCTCAGATAAGAATTCCACCTTCTCTCATGTGCCGTTGCCCAGGGAGGCCTATCTGCCCTGACACCCAGCCCAGCTTGCCAATGGTGGACTCAAATGACTAGTATCCCTATTACTCCTGTCCAGATTCCGTCATAAACTGTCAACCTTACCCCCCACCTTCCCTGCAAGACTCACTGCCTTCTCCTTTGTCCCTTTCCTACTGGCAGGAGCCAGCTGCCTACCTGAGGCCATCACCCCTTGAAGTTCATCTCTCTTCCCCTTCCTCCTCCTCCTCCTTACAACCTGCTCATGAAAGAAAGGCACAAAGAGGCAGGTACATGCTTGTAGCTACTTCCTTCCCTCCCATATGTTGGACCAAGACCCCTTCCTGGCATCTGGTACTGCCTGGACGTTGAGGGAGTTGGAGATGAGGCATGGCAATGAAAGCTGTCAGAGCTTTCCTGTTTTGGTTTTCTCTGCTTAGCATAACATGTAAGACTGAGTTCTGGTGGCAGGGACCTAGTCCTTGGGGTATAGCACTAGCGACGGGAGGTCAACTGCTCTGGGCCTTGGCTAAGAGAAACCCCTGCTCCAGAGATATGGTGCCAAGGGCTTATTAATTTTGATACTAATTTGCTTTGCTGACCAAATACCTGGTATCAAAAGATGGGAAGGCAAAGACTGGAAGCAGTGTTGTGACCATGGGGTCCAGCCCCAAACTATGAAGAAAACACAAAGTGTATAAATCTGAGTAAGTATATATTTACACACCTTTTTAAATAGGTTGTTATCAAAGATTTAATCAATGGGTAATATGCACCTCGTGGCTGGGAAGCATCAGTTGCCATATATTAAAAACAAAGAAATGAGGTGTCTGGGTGGCTTCCTCCATAAGTGTCTCTTCTTTTCAGGTCATGATCCCAGGGTCCTGGGATGGAGCCCCACATCAGGCTCTCTGCTCAGTGGGAAACCTGCTTCTCCTTTTCCCTCTGCCCTGCTTATAGTTCTTCTTCCTGTCTCTCTGTCTGTCAAATAAATAAAATATTTAAAAAAAAAGAAAGAAACAAAATGTTTTTAAAAGATCTTTTTTTTTTTTTTAAATTTTCTAGGGGTGCCTGGATGACTCAGTTGTTTAAGCAGATGTTTGCCTTTGGCTGAAGTCATGATTCCAGTGTACAGGGATCCAGCCCTGCATGGGACTACTTGCACCCCAAGGAGCTTGCTTCTTCCTCTCCCTTTGCACGTGATTCCCCCTGCTTGTGTGCTTCTTCTCTCTCTCTCTCTCTCTTGCTGTCAATAAAAAAATAAAATCTATTACTAAATAAATAAATAAATTTCTAAACCTACTTTCAGTTTAGGTCCCTTAACAAAAATTGCTACTGCTTCATTTAAAAAAAATAATTTAGAAAGATGCTTCCAGAGCTAAAAAGCTGTTTTGTTTTTTTGTCAGGATTAAATATAGAAGTGCTTTAAAATGTAAAAGAAAAAATATGCTATATTAACACTAATCACACTATAACTTTGGTGGTTATCTCAAGATAATGAAAAGTGATTTTAAAGCAAATTTCATTATCAGACATAAAGATCAAGTCAAAATTACAGAAGAGTAAAAGGATGAATTCATAAGGGAGTATAATAATTCTTGAATTTTAATACTTAATAACAGATTTGGGGATATATAGGGAAAAACTAAGAACAAAAATCATAACTTCTACCTTAGAAGAGAAATGGAAAAAAAATTTCAACACCTGTATTTTAAGATTATATAGACAAACGGTCATCAAATTGGTAAGATATGTAAGACTTGAACAAAATTATCAACTAACTAGATATGCTTGCTATTACAGAACACTCCCAACAACCGCAGACTGCATATATCTTAAGCCATGATTTTCTTTGCACAGGTCAACATTGATAATGTTCTAGTCATACCTCCGTGTACCAGGAAAGAAGTAGAATATTTCTTGAAAGACACAGCTATCAAAGCTCCATTGAGAAACCATAAAGATGGAGAAGGGTTTTGCAAATTATATATCTGATAATGGACATCTACTCTGATTATTAAAAAATAAATAAAAATAAAAAACCTTACTAATAACCAAACAGAGTATCCAATTTTACATGTGAAGAAAATTATTGAAGAGACATGTCACCAAAAGGATATGGAT
>NW_026745296.1:0-2648 GCF_022355385.1 Mustela nigripes
GAGATGATGACCTAAGGCCATCATCTCTTCCCTACCTCAGTTTTCAGGCTTCAGAACCTAGACCTTATCTCCAATCACTGCCCAGGGGTGACTGTGATGCAGAAATCAGAACACTTCCTTACCCATGGCAAGAAACCTTGTGGTGGCATGTTGTCCAACGTTCAGTGTAGGAGAAACCAGCATTCATCCTGAGGCACCGCCCATTTTTGAGTGCGACGAGGGCATAAACACGCAATGTGACCCTCAGCGAGAGTCCTGTCCTCTTGTACGTCCTCTCAGTGCCTGGACCATTAGATGTCATAATGGGCTTGACATGTCCATAGGACCCAATTTTTAACCAGATTTCTGATTGTCCAGTCGCCCCTCCCCAGGGCTCTACTCTGGAATCCCTCATTTGGTGGGACACCTGAAGTTGAAAAACAAAACAAAACAAATCAACAACAAGAGAACAACGGACTTCTTCCATCCCACAAAATGAACCCAAACTCTTTGGACGGGGCCAAACCCCCAGACAGTAAGACTCGTCCATTTCCCATGAAGTCACCCTCTAATTTCACGACCATGAGTGACACGATATCCAGAGACAAAAACTTGAGCAGAGCCTCACACTCGCCCTTTTTTCATATCCCGAAGAGTTCTCCTCATGGTTTGTAGATCAGTCCTGCCATACCTATGACCCAAAACATAATCCGAGTTTGTGTTTTCAGACAACTGTCCAAATAGTCACGGCCTACACACCCTACCCGCTCAGGCCCCTGGAGCCAACCTGATGACTGTACTTGCCCTCTCCAAGGGAATTCTGTGTGCCCATTCCAATGGCCACAACCCTACTAATAGAATAAACCTCCAAAGTCCCTGAGGCCATCCCAATAGTGGTGGCTTCCCAGGACAAACAGGAGCAATCTGAGCCCATCTGAGAACATACCTGCACTCACACTCGTAGAATGATATCCCAGAGGTAAAAAGGAATGAACAGGCCCCTAGGCCGAAATCGGATCCATTGCTTTGGTTTCCAGGCATCTTCCTCAGAGGCCTGGATTTCAGTACCAGCATATGGCTGTTTCTTAACTCACCCATCAGAACAAAACTCATCTACACATGGGAAACTTGCACGTGGGAGGTGTGTCAAAGCCTCTTTTTAGGAGATCCCTTCAGAGCCCCAGTTCCACCGCTTCATTCCAGGTCTCCTTAGACACAAAATCATATTAGGACACATGCACGGGAGAGTCCAATTCAACTCAGCATATTCGGTTGCTCTGCGAGATCCAGCAGTTCTAACTTGTCTTGTTGCTAGGAGACAATTGGAATGTGAGGTGGCCTACCCCGCCATCCATCCTTTAAACCCAGCTCGAAATCGTTGGCCTGGATCCAACCAACAGGTCTCAATTGTCCTGCAGAAGAATCTTTGCAGTTGGGAGCTTCTCAGAACTCCCATCGTGAGAGAACCCCCATGGCCACATGATCCCCCCCCCCACTTCATAAAGGGGCCATCAGTGACATAAGGTCCAAACTGAGCGATCGTCTGATCCTCACCCTGACTTCACATGCACGAGATCTTGGTTCAGGTCTGTAGATTGTGCCTGCCATGTCCTCACCCAGAAACCTAGGCCTTGCCTGTGTCTCAGATTTCTGTCCACAGACTACTGGCTCACAAGCCCTCCAGTTTGGCAATCCAGAACTACAATGCAGCAATCTACCTGCCCTGCAGAAGAAATATATTGCCCTCTGGGGCTACCTAGGACCCCAAATGAAGATCAACCTGCACGACACTTGGCTATACCCAAAATATATAGGATGAACTGGGCAATAATGCCCTTTCTGACACAGCCTGAGCCTGGACATCCTAGGCCCACCCCGAGAGCTGGCTACAAACTGAGAACTTCAGACCCCCCATGGCCTTAGGTCATTATCCCTTCCCAACCTCAGTTTTCAGGCTTCAGAACCTAGACCTTATCTCCAATCACTGCCCAGGTTTGAAAATGATGCAGAAATCAGAACTCCTTCCCGATGGCAGGAAAACTTGTGGTTGGCTTGTTGTCCAACGTTCAGTGTAGTGGAAACCAGTGTGTCCCTTGAGGCCCCGCCATTGCTCGTGGTCCAATAGGTAGTAAACACACATTGTGACCCTCAGCCTTAGCCCAGTCCTCAGGTAAGGCCTCTCAGTGGCTTGATGAAGAGACAGCATTTTGGGCCTGCCATGCCACTAGGCCCAAATTTTTAACCATAGTTCGTGTTGTCCCTTCACTCTTCCCCAGGGCTCTGCTTTGGAATTCCTCTTTTGATCGGACACCTGATGTAACAACCCTGAAAGGAGTCCTCCATCCAACAGATTGACGAAAAACAATTGGGATCGGGCCAAATCAACAGAGAGCAAGATTCCTCCATGGCCCATGAGGCCTCCTCGACATTCCATGACCATCGATGATACAAAATCCAGAGACAAAAGCGTAAGCAAGCGCCTCACACTCGCACTATCTTCATATCCTGAAGATGCCTTGTCACGGTTTGGAGATCGGGCCTGCCATACCTACGTCCCCAAACATAAGATGAGTTTATGTTTTCAAACTTCTGTCCTCAAAGTTCTGGGCAACATACCCTCCAGGCTGGGGACCCTGGAGCCACACATTAGGACTGTGCCTACCCATTCC
>NW_026745297.1:0-2648 GCF_022355385.1 Mustela nigripes
CACCCTCCAGGATGGGGTCCCTAGAGTCACACCTTAGGACAGTGCCTTCCCTCTCAAGGAAATTCTGCCCATTCCATTGGCCACAACTCTACAGATTAGGAGAAACCGCCATAGAACCAAAGACCATCCCAATAGTGTCGGCAACCCGGGACAAACAGGGTGATCTGACACCAGCTGAGCAACGACCTTCACTCAGAACCTTAGACAGATGTACCCAGAGAATAAGATTGAAGCAGTCAAGCCCCTAGGTCCTAAATGGATCCATTGCTTCAGTTTCCAGGCATCTCTCCTCAGATGCCTGGTTTCCAATACCATCTTATTGTGGTTCCTGAGGCACGAATCAGAACAAATATCAACACCACATGGGAAACTTGCTCTCTGGAGCTGTCTCAAAACCTCAGGTTAGGAGATCCTTCAGGGATCCAGCACCACTGGCACTTTCCAAGGTCTCCATGGACACAAATCCACATTATGACTGATCCTCAGGAGAGTCCATTTCAACTCAGCCCCCTCGGTTGCTCCCACAGAGCCAGCAGATCGAACCTGCCTTGTTCCTAGGGAACAATTGGAATGTGAATTGGGCTGCCCAGAAATCCATCTTTAGAACCCTGCTCTGCATAAGGTCCTTATGGGATGTCCTGGATCCATCCAACAGTTCTCGGCTGTCCCACAGAAGGAATCCTTGCGGTTTGGAGCATCACACAACCCAATGTGGGAAAACCCTCATGGCCTTGGGTCCCCCCACTTCATGAGGGGGCCATAATGGATAGAAACTCCATCCTGAGCCAACGTCTGATTCTCGCCCTGACTTCAGATGCACGAGATCTCGATTCAGCTCTGCAGAGTGTGCCTGCCGTGCCCTCGTCCATAAACCTAAGCCTAGCTTCTGTTCTCAGACATCTGTCCTCACACTCCAGGCCCACAAGCCCTCCAGTTACAGAATTCTGGGGACACAATGCAGCACTCTGCCTGCCCTCCAGAAGAAAAACGTTGCCCTATGGGGCTACCCAGAAATGCCAAATGAGGATCAAGCTGCACGCCACTCAACTGTATTACAATTATACAGTCTACCCTGGGCACTAATGCCCTGTCTGACACAGCCTGAGCTCGGAACTCCTGACCAACACCCAGACAGCTGGGGCCACACCTCATGACTGTGCCAGCTCTCTCCAAGGGAATTCTGCCCTTTTCATTTGCCACAACCCTACAGATTAGGAGAAACCTCCAAAGTCCCCGAGACCAGCCCAATAATGTTGCTCTCCGGGAACAAACAGGGACAATCTGACACAAACTGAGCAATGACCTCCATTCTGAATCATAGACAGAAGCTCTCAGAGGAGAATATTAAAGCAGACAGGCCCCTAGGCCTTAATCAGTTCCATTGCTTTGGATTCCAGGCATCTCTCCTCAGACGCTTGGTTTTCAATACCAGCTTATGGGGGTTCCTGAGGCAGCAATAAGAACAATCTCATCTCCACATGGGAAACGTGCTCTTTGGAGCTGTCTCAAAACCACAGGTTAGGAGAATTCTTCAGGGCACCGGAGACACTGCCCCATTCCAAGGTCTCAATGGACACAAATGCACAATATGACCAATCCTCAGGAGAGTCCATTTCAACTCAGCTTCCTCGGTTGATCCCCAAGAGACAGCAGATTGAACCTGCCTTGTAGCCAGGAGACAATTGGAATGCGAGTTGGGCTGCCCAGGCATCCATCGATAGAACCCTGCTATGGAGAATTCCTTATGGGATATCCTTGATCCATCCAATAGGTCTCAAATGTCCCTCAGAAGGAATACTTGTGGTTTGGAACATCACACACTCACACGATGGGAAAACTTCCAAGGCTTCCTGACGTCCCCCACTTTCATGTAGAGGACATCATGGACAGAAACTCCAATGTAAGTGAACGTTTGTTCCTTGCCCTGACTTCAGATGCATGAGATCTCAATTCAGCTCTGCAGAGTGTGCCTGTCGTGCCACCGCTGTGAAATCTAAGCCAAACTTGTGTTCTCAGACTTCAGTCCTCAAACTCCTGGCCCAGAAGCCCTGAAGTTTGGAATTATGGAACCACAATGCAGCACTCTGACTGCCCTCCAGATGAAAAACGTTGCCCAATGGGGCTACCCTGAAACCCCAAATGAGGATCAACCTGCACACCACTCGACTGTACCCAAATTATACAGTCTAGTCTGGGCACTAATGCCCTGTCTGACACAGCCTGAGCCTTGATCTTCCGACTGACACCCAGACAGCTGGCCGCACACTGAGCACATCGGCCCCGATATGGCCTTAGGTCGTCATCTCTTCCCAACCTCGGTTTTCAAACTTTAGAACCTAGACCTTATCTCCACTCATTGTGCAGGGGTGAACATGATGCAGACATCAGAAATCCTCCCTCCCCGTGGCCAGAAACTTTGTGGTTGGCATGTTGTCCAACGTTCAGTGTAGAAGAAACCAGCGTCGCCCATGAGGCCCCGCCCATGCTTGAGGCCGCAGTGGGAACAAACACACATAGGGACCCCCAATGTGAGACCCGTCCTCGTGTAAAGCCTCTAAGCGACTGGAAGAAAAGCCTGCATATGGGCTTGCCATGCCCCTCGTCCCCCAATCTTAACCAGAGCTCGAGAAGTCTAGTCACCCCTACTC
>NW_026745298.1:0-2647 GCF_022355385.1 Mustela nigripes
TAAACTGGGCGCCTGGGTGGCTCAGTGGGTTAAGCCGCTGCCTTCGGCTCAGGTCATGATCCCAGGGTCCTGCGATCGAGTCCTGCATTGGGCTCTCTGCTCAGCGGGGAGCCTGCTTCCCTCTCTCTCTCCCTGCCTCTCTGTCTACTTGTGATCTGTCTGTCTAATAAACAAATAAAAAATCTTTAAAAAATGAGTTATAAACCAAAATTATAAACTTTCTAAAACAAATAACAAAAACACTGCATATGGAAGTTTGTGACATGCATATAAAACAGCAATTTAAAAAATCTCTTACACCGTATCCAAAGAAAGATAAACTCAAAATGGATAAAAGACCTCAAAGTGAGACAGGAATCCATCAGAATCCTAGAGGAGAATATAGGCAGTAACCTCTTCGATTTCAGCCACAGCAACTTCTTTCAAGATATGTCTCCAAAGGCAAAGGAAACAAAAGTGAAAATGAACTTCTGGGACTTCAAAATCAACAGCTTCATGAGTGTTCGGTAGTTCCTCAAGTAAAGATCCTTTACCTCTTTGGTTAGGTTTATTCCCAGGTATCTTATGGTTCTTGGTGCTATAGTAAATGGAATCAATTCTCTAATTTCCCTTTCTCTATTTTCATTGTTAGTGTATAAGAAAGCCACTGATTTCTGTACATTGACTTTGTATCCTGCCACGTTGCTGAATTCCTGTATGAGTTCTAGTAGTTTGGGAGTGGAGTCTTTTGGGTTTTCCATATATAGAATCATGTTATCTGTGAAGAGACAGTTTGACTTCTTCATTGCCAATTTGGATACCTTTTATTTCTCTTTTTTGTCTGATTGCTGTTGCTAGGACTTCTAATACTTTGTTGAACAAGAGTGGTGAATGTGGGCATCCTTGTCGTGTTCCTGATCTCAGCGGGAAGGCTGCAACCTTTTTCCCATTGAGGATGATATTTGCTGTGGGACTTTCATAGATAGATTTGATGAGGTTCAGGAATGTTTCCTCCATCCCTATACTTTGAAGCATTTTAATCAGGAACGGATGCTGGATTTTGTCAAATGCTTTTTCTGCATCAATTGAGAGGACCATGTGGTTCTTCTCTCTTCTCATATTAATTTGTTCTATCACATTGATTGATTTGCGAATGTTGAACCATCCTTGTAGCCCAGGGATGAATCCCACCTGGTCATGGTGGATAATCTTTTAATGTGCTGTTGGATGTTGTTTGCTAGGATCTTGTTGAGAATCTTAGCATCCATATTCATCAGTGATATTGGTCTGAAATTCTCCTTTTTGGTGGCGTCTTTGCCTGGTTGGGGATCAGGGTGATGCTGGCTTCATAGAAAGAGTCTGGAAGTTTTCCTTCTGCTTCAATGTTTTGAAACAGCTTCAGGAGAAGAGGTGTTATTTCTTCTTTGAAAGTTTGGTAGAATTCCCCAGGGAATCCGCCAGGTCCTGGGCTCTTGTGTTTTGGGAGGTTTTTGATCACTGCTTCAATCTCATTACTAGATATCGGTCTATTCAGGTTGTCAATTTCTTCCTGGTTCAGTTTTGGGGGTTTGTAGTTTTCCAGGAATGCATCCATTTCATCTAGGTTGCTTATCTTATTGGCATATAACTGTTGATAATAACTTTTGATGATTGTTTCTACTTCCTTGGTATTAGTTATGATCTCTCCCTTTTCATTCATAATTTTATGTATTTGGGCTTTCTCTCTTTTCTTTTGGATTAGTGTGGCCAATGGTTTATCAATCTTATTGATTCGTTCAGAAAACCAGCTTCTAGTTTCATTGTATCTCTGGTTTCTACCTCATTGATCTCCGCTCTAATCTTGATTATTTCCCTTCTTATGTGTGGACTTGGTTTGATTTGTTGTTGATTCTCCAGTTCTCTAAGGTGTAGAGACAGCTGGTGTGTTCTGGATTTTTCAATTTTTTTGAGGGAGGCTTGGATGGCTATGTATTTCCCCCTTAGGACAGCAGCTTTTGCTGTATGCCATAGGTTTTGGACCGAAGTGTCTTCATTCTCATTGGTTTCCATGAATTGTTTCAGTTCTTCTTTGATCTCCTGGTTGATCCAAGCATTCTTAAGCAAGGTGGTCTTTATAGCTTCCAGGTGTTTGAGTTCCTTCTGAACTTTTCCTTGTGACTGAGCTCCAGTTTCAAGGCATAGTGATCTGAGAATATGAAGGGAATAAACTCAGTCTTTTGGTATCGGTTGAGTCCTGATTTGTGACCCAGTACATGGCCTATTCTTGAGAAGGTTCCATGTGCACTTGAGAAGAATGAGTATTCTGTTGTTTTAGGGTGGAATGTTCTGTATATATCTCTGAGGTCCATCTGGTCCAATGTGCCATTCAATGCTCTTGTTTCTTTATTGATTTTCTGCTTCGATGATCTGTCTATTTCTAAGAGAGGTGTGTTAAGATCTCCTACTACTCATGAAAGAAATTGAAGAAGACACAAAAAGATAGAAGACCATTCCATGCTCTTGGATCGGAAGAATAAACATTGTTAAAATGTCTATACTGCCTAGGGCAATCTATACTTTTAATGCCATTTCAATCAAAATTCCACCGGTATTCTTCAAAGAGCTGGAGCAAATAATCTAAAAATTTGTATGGAATCAGAAGAGACCCCAAATCGCTAAGGAAATGTTG
>NW_026745299.1:0-2647 GCF_022355385.1 Mustela nigripes
ATCAGATACAGTTTATCTGTATCTATATTTATGTGTAACAGTAATACTTACCAAAATTTAATTTGCAAATTAATTTTGTGGTCTAGTACTCTTGCAGGAATCCAATTCCCCTCTAATTCTTTATGTATTATAAGGATATATGAAGAAGAACATAGATATGAATTTACAGAATTTATTAATTTAGATACTGTTCTGAAGAGGTGATAAATTCTATATTTCACCACGTGGGTAGGTGGAGATTATGTGAAAAATCTGACAAGGAAAATGTCTGGTTATCTTCCAAGAACTAAAAGTCACAGGGATAGACTCAGTTAAGGAGAGGAGAGGCGGTAAGGAGTGAATTCAGAAAGGAAACCAAACAAAAAAACAAGGTCACAAAAGCTCTCTTTAACTTGGGTTTTATTGGAGTTGCAGTGAAACCTATAGAAGGTTATGATAATAATTCAACTACTGGATATTTGCCCAAAGAAAATGAAAACACTAATTTGAAAAGATATATGCATCCTGATTTATATTGCAGCATTATTTATAGCAGCCAAAATATGGAAGCAAACTAGGTACTGAATATGAGACAAATGGATAAGGAAGATGTGAGACAGAGAGATAGATATATAGTTAGGTAGATAGAGATGATAGATAGATGATAGGTAAATACACAGTCATGAAACAAGGGTGAATTCTTGCAATTTGAGACAACATGGATAGATCTAGAAAATATTATGCTAAGTAAAATAAATCAGACTGAGAAAGACAGATGCCATATGGTTCAACTCATAAGGGGAATATAAAGAAAAATACTTGAATAAACAAGCAAAAAACAGGGCGCCTGGGTGGCTCAGTGGGTTAAAGCCTCAGCTTTCAGCTCAGGTCATGATCTCAGGGTCCTAGGATCGAGGCCCGCATTAGGCTCTCTGCTCAGCGGGGAGCCTGCTTCCTCCTCTTTCTCTGCTTGCCTCTCTGCCTACCTGTGATCTCTGTCAAATAAACAAATAAAATATTTATTTTTAAAAAATCAGTGAAGGGAAAGAGACATACAGGCTTCTAGTTATGGGGTGAAAAGTCACAGGAATAAGAAGACGGTGCAAAGGAATATAGTCAAAGATTCATAATTACAATGCAACAGGAAAGATGGTAGCTACAGTGTGGTGAATATAGCATAACATACAAGCTTCTCAAATCACTAAGTTGTACACCTGAAACTTATGTAACATTATGTGTCAACTACATTTAAATAAAAAAAATTTTTAAACATATTTTGTTAAAAATAAGTAAGTACATAAATAATCTCTGACTCTCTGATTTTTTCCTTGTAACAATTCTGCTCAAATACCCAATATTTGCCTCTTCATAGGCAAATTTACAACAAACTTAGAACAAAAACTACACATGTTTTCACTGATACTGCAACTCATTCCTATCATCCTTATCTCAAGTCTCTATACCGAGTCTGCATGAGCATTTCTCTTCTAAGATTGGCCATGACCTACATTTTACCAATTTCAATTTTATTAATTCTTTCAAAGAAACAGCTCCTAGTTTCATGGATTTGTTCTATTGTTTTTTTTGTTTGTTTGTTTCTATTTCATTGATTTCTGCTCTGATCTTTATGATTTCTCTTCTTCTGCTGGGTTTAGAGTTTCTTTATTGTTCTTTCTCCAGCTCCTTTAGGTGTAGGGTTAGGTTGTGTACCTGAGACCTTTCTTGTTTCTTGAGAAAGGCTTGTACTGCTATATATTTTCCTCTCAGGACTGCCTTTGTTGTGTCCCACAGATTTTGAACTGTTGTGTTTTCATTATCATTTGTTTCCATGATTTTTTTCAATTCTTCTTTAATTTCCCGGTTGACCCATTCATTCTTTAGAAGGATGTCGTTTAGTCTCCATGTATTTGGGTTCTCTCCAAACTTCCTCTTGTGGTTGAGTTCTAGCTTCAGATCATTGTGGTCTGAAAATATGCAGGGAATGATCCCAACCTTTTGATACTGGTTGAGTCCTGATTTAGGACCAAGGATGTGATCTATTCTGGAGAATATTCCATGTGCACTAGAGAAGAATGTGTATTCTGTTGCTTTGGGGTGAAATGTTCTGAATATATCTGTGATGTCCATCTGGTCCAGTGTGTTGTTTAAGGGCTTTATTTCTTTGCTGATCTTTTGCTTGGATTTCAGTCAGGGGAGTGTTAAAGTCCCCTACTATTATTGTATTATTGTTGATGTGTTTCTTTGATTTTGTTATTAGTTGGTTTATATAGTTGGCTGCTCCCACGTTGGGGGCATAGATATTTAAAATTGTTAGATCTTCTTGTTGGACAGACCCTTTGAGTATGATGTAGTGTCCTTCCTCATCTCTTATTATAGTTTTTGGCTTAAAATCTAATTGATCTGATATAAGGATTGCCACTCCTGCTTTCTTCTGATGTCCATTAGCATGGTAAATTCTTTTCTGCCCCCTCACTTTAAATCTGGAGGTGTCCTTGGGCTTAAAATGAGTTTATTGGAGGCAACATATAGATGGGTTTTGTTTTTTTATCCGTTCTGATACCCTGTGTCTTTTGATTGGGGCATTTAGCCCATTCACATTCAGGGTAACTATTGAGAGATATGAATTTAGTGCCATTGTATTGCCTGTAAGGTGACAATTACTGTATAT
>NW_026745300.1:0-2647 GCF_022355385.1 Mustela nigripes
TTTCTGATGCTATGCTTGCTTATCATTCCTCCATTTAAAAACTCCTAAAGACTTTCTATTGCAAATAATATCCAGTTCATTCTCACTTCCACAAAGGCCCAGAGTGGTATGGCAGCTTCAGCAGGAGCCTGGAACAGCTCCTCCTACCATGTCCTCCCAGTTTGCTCCTCCCCCATCAGATTGGCCTTATGGCATGGCACGTCCATCTCTGCTCAGCCCCCATGGGCCTGCTGCCCTTCCAGGGGATGCTTTTGCTTTAGAGTGTGGCACAACCCTCCCCCTCTCTGTTGTTCAAGCATGTACTGAAATATCACCCCAAATGAGTTCTCATAATTATTCACTGTGGCCCACCTGCCTCACCTCTTTTCTCTTGTCCATTTCCTGAATTGTACTATTTATTTTTCATATGTACTAAGTGTGCACCTTCATTACACTGTCAACTCCATGAAAGCAAGATCTTGACCTATCTTGCTTATTGCTAGAAACAGTGATTGAAATGGTAAACAGTAGGTGCTCAGTTCATATGTGTGTATAATGGATACAACAGTGATTATAAGGATACGGATATTACAAGGATAATGGATACAACAGATTACAAGGTGTTCGTGCCTTTGGAAGCTTGTCCCGGACTTCTGAAAATATGGTGCTCATGACTCAACACTTCAGTAGCCCCTTTCTAGACACTGCAATTCCTTGATGTGGTTCAGTAACTCATCCGTTTCTCTAGTGATCACACAGTATGTGCGTCTAGTCCTGTTGTGTGTTTCTTAACGTGCTTTTCTTAACCACATCCTTGTCCTGTTCATATAGTTGTTACTTGCTTATCTGTTTGCTGTCTTGGGAATCTTTTAAAGATGTTATTAATCTCACTGAAAACTATGAGTCTCAGAAAGGTTGGGTCATTCACACCAGAGACCATGGTTAGTCAGTGGCCGTGTTGGGCTCAGGTTGAGATTGCCTGGGTTTTATTCCAGTTCTCTTTCCACTATAGCATACAGCTTCCCCATCTGCCTTAGCTCACAGATTGTCACCAAGCATCCATGACCTTGCCTGTCACAGGCAGAAGCCATGTTTGGTCTCCAGCCTTCTCCCTAATTTCATGATCTTCACTTGCACTTCCAGATTATTAGAGGATGAACGAGTGGGGATATGAACGCTGACCTTACTTTGTCTCGGGTGGCACAGAAGGAAGAAATAACCCAGAATTTCTGAACCCATCTCTGGTCTCTCCACTGTAACTTAGGGCCCCTGTTACTTAGGGCCTTACCCTGAGTGACGCATGAGGGTTTACATGAGCTACTGGGTTTGGTGGCACCTGCCAAAGGGAGAGCTAATGCCTGGGACGGCTTGGCATTTTCTTCTTCTTCACTTTCACTTTCATCTTCAGATTCTGAAGTGGAATGAACAAAAAGTTAAGGATCAATGCTGAATGCTGAAGGTTATTTCTAGAGATGGAAAGTGAGTAAAAACACAGTTTCCTATGTCTTGACTGTAGTGCCTTCTGACAGCCCTAGATGTCTGAGTTTTCATTTGTGATATGAGATTTGATGGCACTTACCTGTCAAAGAAGATGACTCACTGCTCTCAGATTCCTCATCCTCATTTTCAGCATGAGATTCTGAAAGAACAGGAAAAGGACATTTGTTAACAGAACTAGGTTTCTAGAATCTACACACATGTAACTCCCTCTCACTCACAAGAAACTGATGATGTTTGGCCTGCGGTGACCCTATGAAGCATGGAAATCTGGTTCCTTGTCTGAGCTCCACATTTGTCTTAGAGGACTGTGACTTTGTGCCAGGTGAAGGAGGAAGCAGTTTCTATAACACAGTGAAGAGCTCATTATGTTCCTGCTTACATAATTCAAGGAATAATCAAATTCTTTAATCAAGGCTTTTCTGCAGTAGCATTTTTCATTCTGAGGAAAGAAAGTACACACGTCTATAAACTTAGGTAGTCTTTCAGCAACCACAAAATGATCGCAAAAGGATGTCCTCAGTATTGGGAACACTCGCATGTATATATTGTCCTCTAGAGTAGGAGTCAGGAAACTCCAACCTAGAGGCCAAGGTCAGCTCAACAGCAGTTTTTGTTAATAAAGCTTTATCGGAACACATTCACAGCCATTTTGTACTTATTATCTATTGCTAAGTTTATGTCACGGCATCGGATTTGAGTCACTGTGACAGAGAAAGTTTGTGCCGAAAAACGTAAAATAGTGACTCCCCTGACTCTTCAAAGAGAGAGTGAGCCAACCCATGCTTCCTAGAGAAGGATACACTCATGTTCCACTAATGTTCCTCAAACTCCCTAGGTACTCCTTTCACAAAGACAGTCTAAGTTCTCAGAGATTCTTGCCTTGGGCCAAGCCCCAGCTAAGCACAAGACAGTGGATTGCTGTGTGGATTTTGGTGTTTTTTTCTATTGAGCATTTTACAGGTGGGAATAACTCTGGAGTCTAGAGTGTGGCCAGAGCAACAGAGATTAGCTAAGGGCTGTCCCTGAATTTACTAGAGCTCCAGGACCATTCATGCATTTCACAAGTAATTACTGAGCACCTGTAATGTGTCAGGTGCCATTTCCATGAGTTGGGGCTCTCTTGATAAACAAAGCAGACAAAGTTCCATGCTTCATGGGCTTTACGTTT
>NW_026745301.1:0-2647 GCF_022355385.1 Mustela nigripes
GCTCATTAAATATAAGCATATTTCCTACTGTGCAACAGGGCATCCCTGAGAAAACTTGTGCTCTACAAGAGGGGCCAGTAAGCTTCTTTATAAGGGGACCACATGGTCAATATTTTGGACTTTACTTGCTAAAGATTCTCTGTCCCAAGGATTCCACTTTGCCATTGGTGTTATCAAAGAAGCCCTAAACAATCTGTTAATAAATGAGTATGGCAGTATTCCAGTAAAATCCCATTTTAAAAAACAGGCTGAGGGCACCTGGGTGGCTCACCAGGATAAGTGTCTGACTATGGTTCAGATCATGATATTCCAAGATCTGGACTCATTTTTCTCAACTAAATTTTTTGTCATATTCATAAAATTAGAGTTAACTTTCAGGGGACACGATCTGAGATTGCTGTCGAAATTGAGTGGACCCTCCTTGATAATTATAGTCATTATTTGTTGCTAAACTTCCAGGCAGACCTATATGTTTCATAGCACCGGGTGGTATTTTTAGTCTACTTCTATCCAGGAATGTTAAACAGTACCCAAATAGAGGCAGTCACATGGGTGATAAGATCATCACCATCTAGTGATTCTCTTGCTGCCAAAGAACTGACCTAGAACTGGAAGGAACTGTCTATTTCATCTCACTCGTTCAGCTTGTACTGAATGCTTGCCACAATGCCACACACAAGGCTAGGTACCAGGAGGTAGCAGAGCCCTGACTCTCACTCCAGCTTGGAAAATTTTAAATTGCTTATCATCTAACAGATCTAATTCAGTGGTTCTCAACCAGGGTGATTTTATGTCCAAAGGATATCTGGCAATGTCTAGAGACACCCTTGGTCACCGTAAGGAAAATCCTATTGACGTCTACTGAGTCGAGGCCAGGGGTGCTTCTAGACATTCTTCGATGCACAGAACAGCTTCCACAATGAGAGTTATCCAACCCAGAATGCCAAGAGCCAAGACTATACCTACTGGGACACTTTATCTAACTTCATCTCCCCATTTTACAGACAAAAAACTGGGGCCAATGTCAATGATATACTCCAGATCATCAATTCTTCAGCAGAGTCAATAGGTCCTGGTTCTATTCTGCATGCAAGAGATCTTCAGTTTCCCTTTTGTGAACTGAAATTGAGGACTAATTTTTCCATGTTTGTCCTTTCCTCGAAGCAATGAGTTCTGCAGTGCCATCCTGGTAGAAAGCAGCTTTAGACAGCAACAGAAAAGCATTCACGTTTGATCTGCATGTTTCACTGCAGGAGACGGGCTCTACACTTGAGTGACACAGATGCCTTGGAATGGTTGCCTATGGCTTCTGGATTTTATTTGAAAGGAAGGATGCTGTGAATAAAAGCATGGACTCATGAAGTTCCATTTATTATTTCTTTTTCTTATTCATTCACAGGATCAAAAACCTGGAGTGGACATACAGTGAATATGCAAGAAGATATGGGATATATCCTTGCTCTACTTTTTGGCTTTCCTCTTTCTCAACCCCATCATATATCCCAGCAGGTCAGCATTTGTTCTGATTTGGGGGTAGACAGGGTAGAAGGAAGCAAGTGCTGAGTTTAGAGGTAAGGGAAGTTGAAAACTAATCCATGGTCTATATCTAACCATGACCTACTCAATGGAAAGGGGGAGTCTGCTTCTCCTTCTCTCCCTGGTGGACTGAAACCAAGAATCATAAGCAAGAATCCTATTTGTCCTAGATGCCTGGCAAAGAGCTCAGCTCTGTCCGTTGTGGGATCAGTGGTTGCTCTGATTAATGATCCCTTCTGGGAAATTCAGCTGTGTCATTATCACAGTGAGAAGGGTCACCAAGTCCCAGAAAGCTTCTGAGTGAGTTCCACGTGGGCTATGCCCCCAGGGGGATCCTTGAACCATTCCTGGAAATCGGAGGCTCTGGACTACTGAGGACAATCCAAGTCTGTTTGGTCATGTATTCAGACTCTCTTGTAGTCACTGAAATCTGTATAGAAACAAAATGGCTCTCACGACTTGATGTCAGGATGGGAACCCAAACTATCTGACCTGGGCACAAGGCCACGAATGACAAGGTAAGAAACAATGCTTAATGTCCATTTTGCACTTTACGCTATGTTCTGAGATAACAAACACACATGTACTATCTCATCTTCACAGCAACTCTAGGAAGAAGACAGCATAATAACTCCCACTGTCTAAATAAGAAAACCGAGGACCCAGAAATGAGGTTTTCTTCTCAAGGTCATACAGTGACGTGGCAGGGTGTGAACTTGGAATCACATCTGCCTGATGACAAAAAATGCTGCACTCTCATTTGAGGGCTGGAGGCAGGTAGAATCTCACAGACCAAAATAAGGTTTCTCTCCTGATTTTGGAACTAGGACGTTGGTCCCTATTTCCAATACACACATATACCCCTTGAGAAGAGAGAGCAGTCCTAACAAAGCAGGACTTTAGGAAGCTAAATCCTGAGTTTTACTGACCAAAGCAGAACTGGCAGAATCTATTGCTCTGATCCCATCTGATCTGAATACACTGCTCCGTGAATATGGGACCCGTCGCCATAGGCCTGTGTGACCGGTGGTTCCAGGCTGCATGCTCTTGGCATCCATGCTGGGTGGGCACTGTACTACATCATTTTCCCTCCCATGCAGGCCTCTTCTTC
>NW_026745302.1:0-2647 GCF_022355385.1 Mustela nigripes
GAAAACACCCAGCGAAGTCACTTCGGGTGCCGAAGGTATGCAGAGTCCCCCCCCCCCCCCCGGGGCCTGGCCGGGCATTGTGAGTGCTTGCCCCCCGAATCACGAGAAGAGGCTCTCCGCGAGACGGAGTGCTGCGAGGCCAACGACTGCGGATCCTCGGCCTGCGTGGGTCCCGAACCTGGCGCTGTACCTTGGGGTATGGCCCATCACGAAGCCCGGGCTCGAACGCTCCCTTGCTTCCCCAGCCTTCTGCTTCAGGGGTACTTTCCCTCGTGGCCTCCATATCGGAAACCCTGAGTCTAGCAGGCACATATCTCACAACCACGCAGGTGCCACTGTCGATTTCCGGTGCTTAGGACAACCCTCAGAATGAGATAAACCTGCGTGTCCAAAATGAGGTCATCCCCATACTTGGGCGCCCCATCTTCCCGTATGACAGAGGTGCAGGCCGGGCGCCATCCCTCCTTCAACTCTAATCCCGGAAAGCTCCATTGCGCCTGCCCGCCAGGTGGGCCGCATCTTTTCCGTGCGATTTCCGGGCGTCCGCAACATGCCCTGGGCGAGAAAGTGCCCTGGGCCCTGGAGAGCAGGGCGGTCCCCAGGGCTGCGCAACACTGGACAATTCATACGAGCGTTCTGCCCAAATCCCGGTTTGAGCAGAACGCTCGTGAGAATTTCCCGGAAAACGCCCGGCAAAGTCACCTCGGGCGCCACACGTCTGCATGGCCGGAGTCCCAGGGGCCTGGCTGGGCATTGTGAGTGCCTGCACCCGCACCCCGCCATGAGCCACTCCGTGAGACGGATTGTGGCCAGGACAACGAATGCGGTTCCTTGGCCTGCGGGGGTCCCTTCCCTGCCGCTATACCATTGGTACGGGCCCATCACGAAGCCCAGACTCGAACGCTCGCTCGCTTCCCCAGCCTTCTGCTTCTGGGGTCCTATTCCTCGTGGCCTCCATATCGGGAACCCTGAGTCCCGCAGCCACGCATCTCCCAACCAAGCAGGCTCCAAAGGCGCATCCTGGCGCTTCGGAGAATGCTCGGAATGAGATAAACCTGCGTGCCCAAAATGAGGTCATCCCCATACTTGGGCGCCCCATCTTCCCAAAAGACGGAGGTATACACACGGCTGCCCTCTGCCCTTCAACTCTGCTCCCGGAACGCTGCATGGTGTCGGCGCCCCCAGGTGGGCCGCGTCTTTTCCGTGCGATATCCGGGTGGCACAACATGCCCCGGTCGAGAAAGGTCCCTGGGCCAAGGAGAGCAGGGCGGTCCGCAGGGCTGCACAACGCCAGCCAATTCACACAAGTGTTCTGCCCAAACCGACCCCGGTTTGGATAGAACGCACGTGAGAATTGGCTGGAAAACGCCCGGGGAATTCACCAAGGGCGTGGCATGTCTACAGGACCGCCCCCCTGGGGCGTGGCTGGGCCTTGTGAGTGCCCGCTCCCACACCCCATCAAGAGGCACTCGGTGAGATGGACTGGGGCGAGGCCAATGCCTGCGGATCCTCGGCCTGTGGGCTTCCCATTACTGTCACAATGCCATGGGGCCGGGCACAACACGAAGCCAGGGCCAGAACTCTCACTTGCTTCCCAGGCCTTCTGATTCCGTGGTCCTGTACCTCGTGGCCTCCATATCGGTAACCCTGTGTCCCGCAGACACGCATTTTCCAACCACGCAGGTGCTATCGGCGCAATCCAGCACTTCGGAAAACACTCGGAGTTTGATAAACCTGCGTTCCGAAAATAAGGTCATCCCCATCCCTGGGCGCCCCATCTTCCTGAAAGCCGGAGGCGCACGCCTGGCCGCCATCCGTCCTTCCACTCTGCTCCCAAACGATCCACTGCGCCAACGCCCCAGATGGGCCGCGTCTTTCCCGTGCGAATTCCGGGTGGCCGAAACATGCCCTGGGCGAGAAAGTGCCATGGGCCCTGGAGAGCAGGGCTGTCCTCAGGGCTGCCCAATGCCGGCCAATTCTCACGAGCGTTCTGCCCAAACCGTGATCGGTTTGGGCAGAACGCTCGTGAGAATTGGCCGGAAAACAGCAGGCGAAGTCACCTCGGGCACCGCACGTCTGCAGGGCCGAACCCTGGTTCCTGGCCGGGCATTGTGAGTGCCCGCCCCCAAACCCCGAAAAGAGGCACTCCATCAGAAGGACTGTGGCGAGGACAACGACTGCGGATCCTCGGCCCGTGGGGGTCCCTGCCCTGGCGCTATAACTTGGGTCCGGGCCAATCAGGAAGCCTGGGCTCGAACGCTCGCTCGCTTCCCCAGCCTACTGCTTCCGGGGTCCTGTCCCTCGTGGCCTCCATATCGGAAAGCCTGTGTCCCGCAGGCACGCATCTCACAACCACGCAGGCGCCAACAGCGACCTCCGGTGCTTCGGACAACCCTCGGAGTCAGATAAAACTGCGTTCCCACAATAAGGCCATCTCCATTCTTGGGCGCCCCAACTTCCCGAAATACGGAGGCGCACGCACGGCTGCCCTCCGTCCTTCAACTCTGCTCCCAGAACGCTCCAAGGCGCCAGCGCCCCCGGGTGGGCCGCGTCTTTTCCGTGCAATTTCCGGATGGCAGCAACATGCCCGGGTCGAGAAAGGACCCTGGGCCAAGGAGAGCCAGGCTGTCCGCTGGGCTGCCCAAGC
>NW_026745303.1:0-1634 GCF_022355385.1 Mustela nigripes
ATTGGGGTTTCTGGGTGCCCCAGAGGGCAATGTTTTTCTTCTGGAGAAGAGGCAGAGTGCTGCATTGTAGTTCTGGATTGCCAAACTGGAGAGCTTGTGGGCCAGTAGTCTGAGGATGAAAGTCTGAGAACCCAAGCTAGGCCTAGGTTTATGGGTGAGGATATGGCAGGCACAATCTACAGACCTGAATCGAGATCTCGTGCATCTGAAGTCAGGGCGAGGATCAGAAGAATGCTCAGGTTGGACATTCTGTCCCTGATGGCCCTTTCTTGAAGGGGGGGGTGGTTCACGAGGCCTTGGGGGTTTTCCCACGATGGGAGTTGTGAGGAGCTCCCAACTGCAAAGATTCTTCTGCAGGACAATTGAGACCTATTGCTTGGCTACAGGACAACGATTCCGAGCAGGGTTCTAAGGATGGAAGTCTGGGTAGCACACTTCGCATTCCAATTGTCTCCAAGCAACAAGACAGGTTAGATCTGCTGGATCTGGGGGAGCAACTGAGGAGGATGAGTTGAGATGGACTCTCCCGTGGATGTGTCCTAATATGATTTTGTGTCTATGGGACCTTGGAATGAAGCGGTGGCACTGGGACTCTGAAGGGTTCTCCTAAAGAGAGGCTTTCACAGAGCTCCATCGTGCAAGTTTCCCGTGTGTAGATGAGATTTGTTCTGAAGGGTGAGTCAAGAAACAGCCATAAAACCGAGGTTGAAAAGAGATGATGACCTAAGGCCATGAAAAATACGATGTTCTCAGTGTGCGGCCAGCTGTCTGGGTGGAGCCAGGAGGCCCAGGATCAAGCTGTGTGAGAAAGGGCATTAGTGCCCAGGTCAGCCTATATATTTGGGGTAAAGCCGAATTGCGTGCCGCATTGATCCGCATTTGGGTTTCCTGTGTTGCCCCAGAGGGCAATGCAGAATACTGCAATGTAGTTCTGGATTGCCAAACTGGAGGGCTTGTGGGCCAGTAGTCTGTGGACGGAGGTCTGAGAACCCAAGCTAGGCCTCGGTTTCTGGGTGAGGATATGGCAGGCACAATCTACAGACCTGAATCAAGATCTCGTGCATCTGAAGTCACTGCGAGGATCAGAAGTTCGCTCTGGTTGGACATTCTGTCCCTGATGGCCCCTTTTTGAAAGGGGCGTGGATCACGAGGCCATGGGGGTTTTCCCACGATGTGAGATGTGAGAAGCTCCCAACTGCAAAGATTCTTCTGCAGGACAATTGAGACCTGTTGGTTGGCTCCAGGACAACGATTCCGAGCAGGGTTCTAAGGATGGATGACTAGGTAGCCCACCTCGCATTGCAATTATCTCCAAGCAACAAGAAAGGTTAGATCTGCTGGATCTCGGGGAGCAACCGAGTAGGCTGAGTTGAAATGGACTCTCCCGTGGATATGTCCTAATATGATTTTGTGTCAATGGAGACCTTGGAATGAAGCAGTGTCACTGGGGCCCCTTGGGTTCACCTAAAGAGAGTCTTTCACACAGCTCCAACGTGTAAGTTTCCCAGGTGTAGATGAGATTTGTTTGATGGGTGAGTCAAGAAACAGCCATATGCTGTTATTGAAATCCAGGACTCTGTGGAGAGTTGCCTGGAAACCAAAGCAATGGATTCGATAGGTGCCTAGGGGCCTGT
>NW_026745303.1:1734-2647 GCF_022355385.1 Mustela nigripes
GATAGGTGAGTCAAGAAACAGCCATATGCTGTTATTGAAATCCAGGACTCTGTGGAGAGTTGCCTGGAAACCAAAGCAATGGATTCGATAGGTGCCTAGGGGCCTGTTCGTTCCTTTTTACATCTGGGTACATCCGTCTACGGGTCTGAGCGCCGGTAGGTGCTCAGATGGGCCCCGATTGCCCCTGTTTGTCCTGGGAAGCCACAAATATTCGGATGGCCTCAGGGACTTTGGAGGTTTATACTCATAGTAGGGTTGTGGCCATTGGAATGGGCAGATACAATTCCCTTGGAGAGGGCAAGCACAGTCGTCATGTTTGGCTCCATGGGCCTGAGCATGTAGGCCCCAATTTTTAACCATAGTTGGGTTGTCCCTTCACTCTTCCCCAGGGCTCTGCTTTGGAATTCCTATTTTGGTGGGACACTTGAGGTAACAAACCTGAAAGGAGTCCTCCCATCCCACAGATTGACGGAATACCATTGGGATCGGGCCAAGTCAGTGTAGGAGAAACCAGCATTCACCCTGAGGCTCCGCCCATTCTTGAGTGCGACGAGGGCATAAACATGCATTGTGACCCTCAGTGTGAGTCCTGTCCTCTAGCACGTCCTCTCAGTGACTGGACCATTAGATGTCATAATTGGCTTGACATGTCCGAAGGCTCCAATTTTTAACCAGATTTCTGGTTGTCCTGTCGCCCCTCCCCAGGGCCCTACTCTGGAATCCCTCATTTGGTGGGACACCTGAGGTGGAAAACAGAACAAAACAAATCAACAACAACAGAACACGGACTTCCTCCATCCCACAGAATGACCCCAAACACTTTGGACGGGGCCAAACACCCAGAGAGTAAGACTCGTCCATTTCCCATGAAGTCACCCGGAAATTTCACGACCATGAGTGACACGATATCCAG